>NW_027267908.1:0-35494 GCF_963676685.1 Mytilus edulis
AAACATGACATATTACTAATTTTAATTTTCAATAAACTTACAGGATCAATAAGGCCAAACAAATTCTCATTTGAAAGGAAATGAAGGTACTTTCTATGGGAATACAAAGTCATTACAGTCAGAGTGAAGGAATTGAAGTCACAAAATGAATACCCTATAAAACTTTATCTCAATTAATCGACGAAGAAGATGAGGGTGGTTTTTGACGACCTTGATTATCCAATTAATCAACAGGCTCTATAATATCAAATGCTTCTTACTTTTTGACATCTAAATCTTTGGTCATAGTGAAAACAGATATAAAGTCATTCCAAGTGGTATTAGATTTCTGTAAGTTAAACTGTGTAAATAGCTTGTCCCAGGACATTAAACTATCTACATTGACTGTCATCAGTAATTCAAACATTCTCCCTGTATTCTTCTCAATAGCATTCCAGTCAAGGTCAATATTGGGCACATTATTACCATCTATTAGGAATAAATTAATGATCTGAAAATAAAAACATAGAATATAAATTACAACATAGAAAAAAATTTAAAATGACAATTATTTGGAGAAAAAATTGTCTTAAGACAATATACGTGAGCACTCTAAAATAAAACATAACTTTTTGATTTATCAAATAATTAATCTGGAAGCATATTCAGGATCCCTACCCAAAAATATGAGTGTTCACCTTTAATTGATAGTAAACAAATTATGAAAACTATTACTTAAAGTATTCAAAGTTGAATCTTTTGTTTATCAAATGGTGTTTGGCACAATGATTTACCTTTCTCCATATATGGAAACCCATTTTACCAAATTGATTTACCTTTTGTGTAAAAAGCTGTACATCAACATCTTGGTTTTGGTCAAGCTCAATTAATATTTTTTTCCAGTTCATCTTACAAAGAACATCTTCAAACTTAGCCAGATCTGTATCAGGAGATGATGTGAGCAGATCTGTTATTTTTGTACCCTGACATATCTTTGTCCAATCGCCAGCCATTAATACTTTAAAGAACTGAAATGAACGGCAAATTAATATTACAAATATTGTTTGACTTGACAAGACCACTTTAAAATTGAATTCTAACATCAAAATAAGGAGATGTGGTATGATTGCCAATGAGACAACTATCCACCAAAATTATGGAGTGGATATTAGCAATTAAAGGCAACCATTGTGCTTCAACAATGAGAAAATATTGATTTATTGATATTGATTTTAATTGATTGGTGTTTGTTGGTAGATGCAAATGAACATGTTGTTAATAAGATTTTGTGAATGTTTCAGATAACAGATACAAATGTGGGGATGGACAAAAAGATTTACAAAAGAGTCAACTGACATGGAATCCATAACTGTTTAACACCCTCTTCAACAAGAAGGCATATCAAAAATCTCCAGTATAAAAATAATTTGCCAAAAATATTAGATAGACAATGCAAAATGAAGTTTATACCTGTGTGACATCAACAGTTGTATTTTTCAAAGCTTCTAGCAGACCAGGAATGGCAGCAGACGACGTTTGTATGAATTCAGCAAATGTGGATGACATATTGGCCAGGAAATTTATATCAACAATTACTGAAATAGGAAAACAATTACATCTAAACAAATTGTTTCTCTGTGTATAAAATTGAATTATAAAATTTATATTCTCGAGAGTTTAGTACTTATTAGGAAATGTACTATAAACCAAGTTATCGACTAATTTTAGAGATTGACTTAATATTTCCTGACTTACACAAATGCAAAAATAAGAGGAATACAAATTGAAACAGAAATGTTAAACTTGGATCTTTCCTTAGGTAAATATGCTATGAAAATAAGAAAATTGCAAGACAAATCGTCCAGAAAGAATAAAGCAAAAAAAGTAACGTTGAACATTGGTACACCAAAAAGTAAATCAATTCAAAATGCTAAGTAAAGGTGGTACCTTACACTACAGGGAGATAACTCTGTAAAATCAGCTTAACGTTTTAATTACGTTGTGTTGTAAAGGGAATAATAAGCTTCTCAATGACCAAAATTGGTGTTTGTCAAACTACTATATAACCAGTGTAATTTTTCTGACAAAACAGTTGGCTCAAATTTTTTTAAATTTTTACATTTTTGTTAAATGGTCAAAGTAAATACTTTGTCAAAATTATATGAAAATTAAACGAGCCAAATTTATTTTAGTGAAAGTGTTGGGTAACAACTTAAAGCTGGTAAACTTACACTGTGGATTTTCTAACTGTTTATTTACCAATAAAACATAACTATTCCAAAAATCTAAGTAAAATTTCATTGTTCTCCACATGTTGTTGGAAGACATGGTTGTATCTAACTGTTCCATCATAGACAGGCTTAAGGATGTTAAACTATAAATAAAACAAATTCATAATAAAATGCATGTATGACAGCAAATTTCTTGTTTTGTGAGCACTGCTTTGCAAAATATTCATGTAACCTATTGATTACTGATTAACTCTTACAAAGTAAATGCACTCAAATTTAAGAAACCACTTTCAAGTTTGTTACATTTCCTTCTAAAACTTTGGTTTTAGTGAACATAATTTTTTTTTATTATTTTAATTATCATTAATTATAAATAATTGTATTCAGGTTTAAAACTTACGCAGTTATATTTTGTACATTCATTTCCTGGAGGTTATTCTTAACAACATTCATAGTCTCTTGTAAGATAGACATATTCATTGACATTATAGTGACAATGGGATTTCCCTCCATTAGTGGTGTGGGACTGCTGTAAATTGTGACCATCTTATCCACATTTTTCACCATGCCTGTCCAATCGAAGGGAGATGACTCTGTACTGTTGTCCATCATTGCAGACATCATCTAAAATAATAGATATATTTGCTTCATTGAACTTTTCAAGACTAAAGGGAGATAACTCTCTTCTTACATTTGGTTTAATGGTGATGTATTGCATCCATCACACTAAAACTTGGATTAAAATCTTTAAAATATTTGTTTTTGAGATATAAAACTATAATGCCTAACATTTTCCAATTGCATTTGAGGCCCTATGTGATCTTGTACTCACTGTCAGTGCAAAGACTGTGTATTTGATCCCCTACAGGCTTAATCCTTAGAATTGAAAATGGCCATTGCTGCCCCTCCTCAAACTGTGCATAATTTAGGAATAAGCACAAAGACAGCTGGTCGGCTGACAGTTAGAATAATGTATCCTGGTAGGGTGAAAAGTCTTCATGCAGACCTTGAAAACTCATACATCAAAAAAATCAATACACAAGTAGGGCATTAAGACTGCCAGTACACTTCTAAACTTTCCAATCCTAACCTACCTTTTCAATTGCACCAGTCATATCATACATTGCTGTCATTTCAATTATAACTTCTGTCCAGTTTGTAGTACACAGCATGTCATTAATTTCACTAACAGGAACATAGGAAGGCATTGGCATGCTCAACAAAATCTGTTTCTGACAAAAATCTGCCATGTCTTTACTGGAAAAGGCAGCATTCATCTAAAATTATAGCATTCATCATTTTGAGGAGCTCTTCAAATTCGCTTAGTAAATAAAAATATCAGTGATGTATTAAAGACACTTCCTAGGAACTTTTTGCGGGAATTTTGAATTTTTGTGTGTTTTTTGAGGTTGCTTTTTTTCTATAACAAAATACAACTTATCACAAACTAAGGTGTCACTTCATTCTTTTTTGTAAATTAAACTCCATTCTGAATGCAATAGTATACACATATTGACTGGGTGTAAGGGTAATAACAAGTTTGTTGTCCCTGAGATACCAACTATTGCTCGAGGCAAAGCTGAGAGCAATAGTTGGTATGCGAAGGGACAACAAACTTGATATTACCCGCACAACCAGTCATTAGGTGTTTTATTATACTGAACAACAGTCAATAAGTGTTTTTATATACCAAATTAACTAATTTTCTAAAAGTGTACATATATCATCTGAAAGAAAAGAAAAAAATGTCACATAACTTGACATGCACAAGATGAACTAAACGTTTTTTTTTTTATAGTACTTCTTGTATTTGTAAATATTTCATTTATTGCAATCTAGACTTGAAATACTTGTGTTAAATTTTCCATGCATATGATATATTTAAGCTAAAGTACACCAAACGCAAATTCACTTTTAGAATACGAAAAGCGAACCGAATAAGGTACATGTACTATATTTTAGATCTTTAAAACAGGCGCGCGAAGATTTTCTCTCTTTTATAATTGCTTCTTGTAAGTGAAATTACAATCGACACAAACAGATAATACCATTTACAATATTAGAGTTTGACGTTGCCAAGCAAAAAAGTCAATGACATCATTATTGTCCAAGAAAAATAAGCATGAAAAAGTACGGGAAAGATGATTATGAAACTATTAACCGGGGTAATAGTCTTTGAAACTATTGACTGGCAAATAGTCTGTGGAATGAAATACCACAACTATTTCATTTTTTTTTTATATAGAAAAAACATAATGAGGTATAATAATGTTTTTTACCGTGTGTTTAAAGTGGGTTTTTTTTTTTTAATTCTTTTATTTTTATTTTTGTTTTGTTTTATTACAATCTTGCTTTTTTATTATTTCAGACCACTGGTTATGTTTGTACATGCAGATATAACAATGATTTTCTTACCATATCTGGGTTTTTCATCATATCAAAGACTCCTTGTACAAGTTCAGGAGAATATTGCATGGCATACTTAAGCATCTCATTCATCTTTGACATAGAACTAGAGGCATCTGAAACATTAAAAATAACCTACTTTAGGGAGGGATAAATCATACTTTGTAAAGAATCACTCTGATTCAAACGAAAAATTCTCTGAAACCGATATTATCAAGATGCTTGATTTCTTGATTGACAACATATTTGTAACGTTCAGAGGACGTGTTTTTCAACAGACTGTCGGCATCCCAATGGGAACAAACTGTGCCCCTCTACTTGCCGACTTGTTTCTTTATTATTATGAGGCTGACTTCATGCAGGAACTTCTTAGGAAGAAAGATAAGAAGTTAGCAATATCCTTTAACTCTACTTTCCGCTATATAGATGACGTTCTTTCACTAAACAATTCAAAATTTGGTGACTATGTGGAACGCATCTATCCCATCGAATTGGAGATAAAGGATACTACAGATACAGTTAAGTTGGCTTCATATCTTGACTTACATCTAGAAATTGACAATGAGGGTCGGTTGAAAACAAAACTTTACGACAAAAGAGATGATTTCAGCTTTCCAATTGTGAAATTTCCATTTCTAAGTAGCAACATTCCAGCAGCACCTGCATACGGGGTATATATCTCCCAATTGATACGATATTCCCATGCTTGCGTTTCCTATCATGATTTTCTTGATAGAGGGTTACTGCTCACAAGGAAGCTATTAAACCAAGAGTTCCAAATGGTGAAGTTGAAATCATCCCTTCGTAAATTTTACGGACGCCATCACGAGTTGGTTGACCGTTATGGAATAACCGTTTCACAAATGATATCGGATATGTTCCTTACGTCGTAACTACAATCCCCTTCCCTTTCATGAATGTGACCTACCGAATTAGACTATTTACCGGATTTGTAATCACATAAGCAACACGACGGGTGCCACATGTGGAGCAGGATCTGCTTACCCTTCCGGAGCACCTGAGATCACCCCTAGTTTTTGGTGGGGTTCGTGTTGTTTATTCTTTAGTTTTCTATGTTGTGTCATGTGTACTATTGTTTTTCTGTTTGTCTTTTTCATTTTTAGCCATGGCGTTGTCAGTTTGTTTTAGATTTATGAGTTTGACTGTCCCTTTGGTATCTTTCGTCCCTCTTTTAGAATCATCATGACATTGGAAACCAATTTTCATGGATCTCAGGAATAAAGGTAAACTAAAAATTTAAATATTCCATGAGGTATTTACTACAGTTTTTTTGTGAACAGACTTTGGCAAAACCAAGAAAAGTAAATATCTATGAATATACATGTATCATTTTTCCTCTTTCCATGAAAATTGGTGTACATGAAAATAAATGAATCCACAATATTTCAAGAGTTTTATACTACAGTAATAGGATCATTCAGGGTACTTTGCAATAATAGTGGTCAAGAAAAAAACCTCAATACAGCATTTATGTTTACGGACTGGAAATATAATGGAAATTGAGAATCAAAACATTAAAATAAGTCATTAAAAGAGACGCAGAAAAGCATCTTAAAATTATGGCTATAACAATCCACCTAGCACAAATCCCTGACAAAAGGTGTGTAACGAGCTTGACTACAAAGAAGAATAGCAGTGTCAGTTCTTACCATTCAATTGTTGTGTAACGACTTTGACTACAAATGAAGAATAGCAGTGTCAGTTCTTACAATTCAATTGTTGTGTAACGACCTTGACTACAAATGAAGAATAGCAGTGTCAGTTCTTACCATTCAATTGTTGTGTAACGACCTTGACTACAAATGAAGAATAGCAGTGTCAGTTCTTACCATTCAATTGTTGTGTAACGACCTTGACTACAAATGAAGAAAAGCAGTGTCAGTTCTTACCATTCAATTGTTGTGTAACGACCTTGACTACAAATGAAGAATAGCAGTGTCAGTTCTTACCATTCAATTGTTGTGTAACGACCTTGACTACAAATGAAGAATAGCAGTGTCAGTTCTTACCATTCAATTGTTCCATCTGTTTTACACTTGACTCCATAAATGTGTTGATAGTTCTGATCGTTGGTTCCATTGATTTCCACACCTCTGTTTCTTCTATCAATGGTCCTACTGTTACAATCACTACTGGCCAACTACAAGATATATGTTTTATTGAGTAATAGATACCTTATTCCTTCGGTTCAAACATCTTGCTTTATATACATATTTTTTATGATCATTTGTAATAAAAATTAGAAAGATTTCCGCAGAACCCAGTGCCTACTTTTGCTGTTAGTTGCAAGCTCAACAAAAAGCTAGATGTTGAAAAAATGAATTTAAATGCAATCCCATTCCCAGAGTATTTTTCTTCTAATTTTAATTTCTGACTGGCAAAGTAGAAGGTAACTTTATATATGCACTTTGTCTGTCTGTGCATCATACTTAAATTTACAATCCATTGATTATATATATAGTACATGTATATACTTGAAATCAGAAAGTTTTGCTATATTTTTGTTACTGCTAAAGTTGCAATGGGATGGATTTGACAAAAATAAAAACTTGCAAACTATTTGTAGCTAGCATTTTCTTAAATTCTTATAATTATTTTTTGCATTTTTGTACATAGTTCAACAATCATAATAACAAATTTAAATGCATGCAAAAATTCTGAATTTACAGTAGTCATATATGTATTTATAGATGAAATTGTAGATTAAATTGGGTCCTAGTGTAACCAAAATATGGAAGATTTAATTTGTACTATTTCATTGTCTGCCATAGTTGATTTGTTGCAAAATTTTCAAAAATTCTATATTTCTGCTCTTAATTGAAATAAAGGACAAGGTATGATAAGAGGCGTTTTTGGCCCCCTTCCCAAATAAGTTTATATATACATCATTGATAGCCTTAGTGTAGAAACTATTCAAAACTATGATTAAACAATCGGATTATTTTTCAAATTTTTAGACATGAGCGCCAACGTAGACCACCATGATATTTTATTAGGTGAAAGATACATAAGAGTACAGTTGATGGTTGAAAATTTCAAGATGGTCTACGTTGGGGCTGATGTCAAATTTTGTCTCCGAACATGACGAAATTGTAGATTTTTTACACTTTTCGTCGTTTAGGGCTTTTCAAGGTCTCAGTTTGAACATATTGAGTACATAACATTTAAAAATAAGGTTCTACATGGACAATCAGATACTGCAATTCATTACACAGGCTTGATGGGTTTCAACTTCAAAGTTTAAAAATTCTGAAAAAAGGGGGGCCAGAAACGGCCCTTATCATACCTTGTCCTTTTAAAACAAATCAAATTTGTTTAGGATCAAGTAACCATTACTTTTATCAATTTAAAATGTACCTGAATTTAGATATCCTACCTTGTTTGACTCATCATACCAGAGACTTTGTCAGACACTTTCTTCCATTCCTCTGTATTTGTATCTATTCCCGTCGCTGATGTAATATCACCAAACCATAATGACATGTTCATAAACATACCAATTTCTGCTGTCAAATTTTCTACTTTTTTATATACATCATCTACGTTTAGTTCTGATGGTACAGTTGTCATTCTCAGTAAATTATCCATTTTCATTAAATGTGTCTCCATCTGGAAAAGGATATTAAATTTCTATTCACATAAGTTTTTTATAAATGGTCCCTTCATATTTTTCCCTATCTAACTTTATCATAATTCAAATCTATAAAATTTCTAAAATAATCAAAATGTGAAATAAGTTGAAATCCAGTTGAAATTACATGGTCTATTATGCTTTTTTTAACTATTGAGGTAGATTTATAAACGACTGAACACATCAAATATGTTTAATTCAAAATTACAATTAAATTTATGTTCTTTCAAAAGTTGAAGTTTGGTACCATTTGTGTGTAAAATACGTCTTCAATGAGTAATGAAACATAACTTTTATCTATTTTACTCTTTTGTCTAAAATATCATTAATTTTGTTTGCCTCCAAAACATATATCACCAGACCAGCCCAGTAGCCAACACTTCGGTGTTGACATGAATATCAATAATGTGGTCATTTTTATAAATTTCCTGCTTACAAAACTTTGAATTTTTTGAAAAACTAAGGATTTTCTTATCCCAGGCATAGATTACCTTAGCCATATTTGGCACAACCTTTTGGAATTTTGAGTCGTCAATGCTCTTCAACTTTGTTCTTGTTTGGCTTTATAAATATTTTGATATGAGTTTCACTGATGAGTCTTAAGTAGATGAAATGCGCATCTGGTGTACTAAATTATAATCCTGGTACCTTTGATAACTATATACTGTACATGTTGATTCATTATCATTTATATGATACCAATTTTTATGGATTTCTTGTAAATAGTTATAGAACACAATTTTTTTTTAATCAGTACAAATCTAAAGGCTTGCATATATATTTTGGCAAAACCATGAAATGGAATCTCTAAGAAAATAAAATTGAGCATCAATCCATGAAAATAAATAATTCCACAGCATTAAAGTTTCAAACAAACCATAATGGTTTTTAAGACTTATCTCTATCATCAAGTACCTGTTTTTGGAATGTTTGTGTATTGAATGCTACCACCATTTGACTGATTGCTGTACTAATATCTTCAATACACAGTACACTATCTAACATGGATCTTGTTGTTTCATTAATGTCCTTCACATTCTTCATAACATCATGGCATACTGGTACATAACTGTTAGTACTGTTATAAAGTGTCTGAAAATATGAAATGTTTCTCTTTTTTTTTATAGTATAATCTAACTCATAAATGTCAACCTCATATACTTTAAATTTAGTTATCATCTTCATTTTATAAAAGAAAATCTAAAAAAATTAAAATATACCTGTCTTGATTTGTTACGCAACAATTTCTATTCCTCTTTTTCTCATATCTATATCTTTTTGCCCATTTTTCTCTATTCATTTCAATATATTTTTTTACCATTATCTTTAATACTTAATATTTTTCTCATATTTCTCAGTCATTTTTTTTGTTTGGCTTCCTATTCTTTATCTGTTATGCCCATTATTCCCCACTCTGTGTCCCCAATCAAGGCCCTCATGTTTGAGATATAACTCACCATAACATTGTCTATTTGTAACATTCTGTACATGACTTCCATTGTTACATTTGGTCCATAGCTGGTCAGTTTCTCCATAGCATTAATAACAGCTGAATCCCCTTTCATCATATCAGTTATAAATCTGTTGGAACCTATAAATATATGTAAACAAATATTGTAAATTCAGAAATTATTGCAATGTTTTTATTTATAAGGTGAATAGTATGAGTGGGTGAGTAATGCAATAATAATAAGAACTCTCATTCTGATATCTGATATATATATCTGTATGCAAATTTTCCTGAAATCTCAACTATCAATCTGGCATTTCTGTCCAATCTTCTAACATGGCAAAAATAAATACATGCATATGACATGCATTTTCACTGAAAAAGTACACATTTTTGTTAAGGTGCCAGCTGATGCCTGCTTCCAATTGTGAAATATTTCTCGCTGTGTTGAAGACCCATTGATAGCCTTTGGCTGTTTTCAGCTCTGGTCAGGCTGTTATTGTTATCTCTTTAACATATTCATCATTTCCTTTCTCAATTTTATACAATAATTTCTGAATTTACACTTTTAATTTCAAATAAATGAGCACATGGTGCTAGTTAAAACAAATTTTAAAGCACACCAAAACTCCACAACTCATTGCTCATGGCTTCTGAAACCATCCATGCAATCAAGCACTCAGACATTCGTTGGCAAATTTACTCAAAAGTTACTTTCAATACTTAGACCATCCAGAGATTCTGGCATACTTAAACATATAAATTTTATTTTAAGTCACCATTAAAAATGCATTTTAAAATTTGATTTGTTGAATTACCAAGTGGATTGTTACCTTTTAAATACTCCATTGTTAACATAGCCATATCAACAAGAGTATCAGTTATTCCTAACATCGACTGCATTGTTGACTCTCCTATCATGGCTGTTAATATCTGTTGTAAAGATGTCAGTGAAGATGTTGTTGTCCTAATGAAAACAAACAAACAAAAAATTATTTAGGTAAATATATTAGTAGTTGTAATGTATAAAGAACCTCAGTCAGGGAAAATCAGTATATTTTTGGCAAAAAATCAAGAAAGATGTTGAACATTGTCCTATTAAATAAAAAAATCATTTAGGAAAAGATGAATCCATTCAAAATTGACTCAATTATTATTGGTTTATATTTTTGGCAAGAAAAAATAAAAGTGACCAATATTAGACTTTTGAACTAAAGGTATTTAAAATATGGGTTAAAGCCTTGTTGACCACTTGCATCTTGAATTTAAAATAAAAGGGTTGGAATATTCTAAATATCTGAACTGTAAATCGTTGAAAATTCATACTTACAACTGAGATAGAGCTGTCATATCACCTGAGATTAATGCCATTGTCAGATTGGTTAAATCTGGTATGGACTGTATACTCATAAGCTGTGTTAGCAGTGTTGTATCTGTATCATTAGAGTTAAGGCTATCTAACAGACCCATACCATTACTGAATAATGCTGTCCAATTGGCATCTGTACCTAAAATAAAGAGTTACACACCAAAATGAACCAACGCCTAGTTAATCTGCAGTATGGTGGAGTCACAGTGAAGTGAATACCTCAGGTATGCAGGGTCCTTATGATAAAGCAAATAAAATTTAGAAAGTCTTATAACAACAACAGTCCCTAAAGTGTTGTTGTTATAAGATTAAAATAAAAAGGTTTCAAGTCTTCATTTTTTTATTCTGGCTAGAGTCCAAACAAGATGTAGTGCAAGTTACTGTTCACAAGTTCATACCCTTGCTCTTGAATATTCTAAAATATATGGAGGCAGACAACTAAGAGTAAACATTGCTCTTTGTTGTAGGCCGTAGGGCGACATATAGCTGTTACATGTAATTTCTGTGCCATTTGTTCTTTTGTGAAGAGTTGTCTCATTGGCAATCATCTTCTTTCATATAAGCACACATTTAACTTACATGTATCAATATTGAACTTGGTACTAATTATCAAAACACTACAAAAAGATTATGGCAAACAATTTGAAAACTCAGATTTTAATTTCTTTCCCATTTTTTTAGGTTTATTATAAAGTATGATGAATATGACAATTTTTAACATAAGCATATGCAAGTTATAAATATGAAAGACAACATTTTTCCTGTGTATGGACCACACTAATACCTAAAAATAACAATGCCATACCTGCCCCAACAGAATCTGTTATCTGCTTAAATTGTTGGAACATGGCCACAGTTTGATTCCATCCTGTCAGGTCTGAACTGTACCTCTTTACAAGTGGTTCCACCCAAGACAGCAAATCATCAAAACTAAAAATTAAGGGTTAAATAAGTTAACAAAGTAAAAAAAAAAATTGAAAAAGTTATGAGTTAGTTAGGAAGAAATGTGATATCGTAACTCATATTATTGATAACTTCAAATGAAGCTTTAAATCCATCTTTTTGCTAAACTTTCCTAGACAAGGAAAATCCTAAATGCCTTAACGCTGAATGATAAGATATCTTTTTTCAACCAAATAAGCTTTAAAATCAGTAAATAATTACCTCCTTGTGTCGAGTTTTCCCATCTTGGTCAATGTATCAAGGTACATTGGGATGTTTTTTAACATGTCCTTCATATTTTGTATGTCTGACATTGAGCCAAAAAAAGAACTTAAACTTGATGTCCCAGACAACAAATCAATCATTGTAGCTATGTCATCTATTGCATCGGCCAACTCATAGTCCATGGATAATGCTGTGAAAGACTTTGCCTGTTGAAGAAGATTAATAATTTAATCATCTAACATGAACCAGCCAGTTTTATTGTCTTGATTTAATGAACAATGTTTATAACAGAGGCATATGTTCACTACAAGGTAAACGGACAGAAAGTCACAGGACAAAAAGTCACAGGACAAAAAGTCACAGGACATAAAGTCACAAATTTGATAGGACAAAAAGTCACAGGACAAAAAGTCACAAATAGTTTGTTGACAATTATTTGAATATATAAGAGAAATATCTTGAAATCTTTACTTTTTAATACAAATATTCATATTAAAGTGTAGGAAATGTGTCATTATACTTGTAAAAAAGAAGATTTATTTAATTTTAATCATGCAAATGGTATATTTCTTGGCACCATGAAGCCATTTAAGTGCAAAGCCACGTTGAAATTTTGTTTTTTTAACAATTATTTGATCATCTTTGATATTTTTTGGTAAATTTTGTTTACAATGTTGGTTTATATACAATAGTTCAAGAAAAATGCATAAATATTTTTGTAGAAATAAGTGGTTTTTATTCAAAGAAAATATTCAGAAAAAATGTATTGTGACTTTTTGTCCTGTGACTTTTTGTCCGTGACTTTTTGTCCGTGACTTTTTGTCCTGTGACTTTTTGTCCGTGACTTTTTGTCTGTGACTTTTTGTCCTGTGACTTTCTGTCCTACATTCAATATACATGAAACAATAATTTTTTTTGTTAAAACAAAACAGAAAAAGCTAATTACATGAATATATTTAAAAGTTCAACTTTGATCATGTTGACTGAGGGATCTGCAACTTAAATCTGTTAATTTAACAAATAGTATCAGCTAAGAATGAATACAAATATATTTCTTGAATTAGGCTAAAAATGAAATCAAAATTGTTTAAGGTTGCCTACCTACTCCAAAATAAAATTGGCACTGGCTACGGTTACATGGAAATGTAACAATAATAAAAATATTATTGTTACATTGGAGACTAATTGCCGGAACGCAAAGTTGGGTGAGGAACCGATTAATTACAAATGTAACAATAATTACTGAGGCTACGGTTACATTATGTTATTGTTACATGAAAAACAGCAATGTACGCTGGATTTGTAGAAATTTTTATTTACAATGACAATTTCTACAAATCCAGTGTTGTTTTAAAGTCCGACACATTTTTGATGAACGAAATTACGTCCTCTACAGATACGTGTACATACAGAATTTCTTAGTATTTAAGTTACAGTTAGCAAACTTTGCTATTGATTAACAATTTGCGTCAAGTTATAAAGCTGTATGAAATGTATGTCTTGATATTGTTTCAGTTTCGTTTAAAACGCATCCCAAGTTTTTATTTTTTTCACCATAAACAAAATTGTTCCAAAGTATAATGACAGTAATAAGAGTAGGTGTGCAGTTAAATACTTTAAAAAAGTGAAACCATTGAACTATATTTTTCGCCTTTGACAGTCACACTCCTATAATCTTGAGTAGTATCTTTAAGAACACCAAAACCATTAATACGTAGTAAAACTATTCAAGTTGTACACCATTTGTTGAATAATAATATTTTATTATTTATCAGTATTTAAAAATTACAAGTATTGTTTAGTACATATGAAAGAATGAAGCAATACAACTATAGAAGATTTAAGTTTAATCAATCTAGCGTACATTGCTGTTTTTCATGTAACAATAACATAATGTAACCGTAGCCTCAGTAATTATTGTTACATTTGTAATTAATCGGTTCCTCACCCAACTTTGCATTCCGGCATTTAGTCTCCACTGTAACAATAATATTTTTATTATTGTTACATTTCCATGTAACCGTAGCCAGTGCCAATAAAATTTGACATCATTTAAGGTTCATGTGGACCCTATGGCTAAAATGGCCGTATTTTCACCTCAAAATTTACTCTGAGTACAGGCAAACCTGTGTATCTGGAAAAGTTTTAAGGCATAGCATGCCCTAGATAAATAGAACTCAAATGCATTGTATGATTTAGAAAATTCATAACTTAACTGGATTTTGCCGTACACTTTTTTTCGTTCCTGCACAAGATGATAAAATTAACAAACAGTTGAGTTAACCTTGATATGGTCCACTCAGGTACACAGTTTAAATAACCAATTATTGTCAGGTATCTATTGTCCATCTCATGTCCATGTCAAGCAATACAGCTCACTTCAATTATTACCTGTGGGGAAGTTCTCAAACCTGTTTCCCAACTTAGTTTATTTTGGCACCTTCTGGAGGAATGAAAAAAAGTGCACGGCAAAATCCTGGTAAGTTTTCTTAAACATAAAACATATTTGAAATTTATTCATCTAGGGCATGCTATGCCTGAATTGTTTTACAGATGCGCAGGTTTGTCTGTACTCAGAGTAAATTTTGAGATGAAAATACTGCCATTTTTAGCCATAGGGTCCACATGAAACTTAAAAAAAAAAAAAGTTAATTTTGTTTCTTGCTCTGTCTTCTTGTTTAAAACATACATGTACACCTGTAACTAATTTTGTTGGTTAAAAAAATGCCGACCTAGCTACCCAACAATACAAGGCATAGGTACAATTAGTCCAAATAATTATGATGTCTGGCAAGGCTATTTTAATATTTTTTTCTGGACGCAATAGCCTTGCCAGACGTCATAATTATTTGGACTAGAGAAAGAGAAGTTTGATATTTGCCTGTCATATATGTTTGTGTTTATAATGAAGGAATTATCTAATAAATATAAACCAAGTACTTTGCACGTGTAGTTTAAAAAGTGGGACATCTTCAAATTAAATGTTCAAATGTTTACAAACATAAAAATGGCGGGAAATTAAGATCTAGTTAAATTAATGAGATAGAGAAACGATCTCGCGCCAAAAAAGTAAAAAAAACCAAAACAAAGTTTTGAAGCAATTGATAAATAGTATGCTAATGATATAATATAATATAACAATGTTTTAACAAAACTACAAAACTTGAGTCGATATAAACCTATGAACAGAAATATGTCTGTACCGTTTTTATAAGGGTCTGGATATCATAAGGGGTACTATTTCTTTCTTCTTTTAATTTTAAATACTGATATTTTAGACCAGTTTACTCCGAACTTTATTTAATACTTTGCCCATTGTACACTGTTCTTAAATTTTGAGAATCACATTATATAGTCTCTATTCTTTATTCTTTTGTGTTTCTGCACTTGTTGTTCATGTAATAAAACTTTTCATTCATGATAACACGTACGTGGTCCCACATTAAAGTGCACAGGTGAATTAAATAAAACAATAATACAATTCGTGTTTTCATGATCATTGCTAAAAAAATGTAATAATAAGTATTGAATGCTTCTTTTTTTAACTTCATAGGGTTGTAAAGGCGTTGACTGTGCGCACATTTTTAGTATGAAGTGCTTCCGCGCTTCATACAAAATGTACTTCGGTCAACGCTTTTACACCCCAATGAAGTTACAAAAAGAAGCATTCAATTCTTAAGTATATATTCTCTTTTCTGTTAACCCCATCCAGCCCTCTTATGATCTCTTATGTGTTTTCCCAGGTTCACATTTTTTGATTTATTTATTCTTAAATTGAAAATGATGAAATATATTTTGAAAAAAATATTAAGAGCGTGACATATCTTAAGAAATATTCAGTAAATATTAACTGGCAGACTAACTTCAAACACACCGAAGCAATGGCTTACCACTCTGAATATAGCAGCAACATCTAACTGTTGTAAAATCATGTCTGTAATTCCAGAAATTGCATCATCAGGTATCTCACAAAGTTCTCTGGAAACCATTGTCATATTTACGTTCTTTTGAAAGAACATGTAACTGGCAAGTTTAGTTTGGTCACATACAATTCCTTTGAAGTCTATGTACCCTGTTGTGATGGCATTAAATAACTGTTGAAAAAGAAACGAATCTGCAAATAACTTTTTTAAATTATAGGAACATACCTTAAGATGTGTAATGACATTCATGGATGTCTGTAACACATCAATAATAATAATTCCCCAATAAATTGTTTTCCTTGCGTTATCAGCAATATTTGAATTGGAATTTCACTGATATTAAGGTGTTGGGATCCCATTTATTCATTGAAGATTTATCAACATTCACAATTCATAAGATCAAAATGTTATTCATCTTACCGTGACACTGCTGTTGAACATTTTACACTGAATAATACAAATCTTGAGACCTCACGTATATGTCATCCATTCGAGTCGGTTTAGAAGAGGCATGGTTTTGTGTGTGACTAGACTACTGGTTTTAGCTTTTCGTTTTTTTTCTTCACAAGTTTCTAAAGTTACCAATTTGTAAATTGGTCGTTATCCCATTCCCGTAATACACATATATTCTCGTTCATTTACAAGTAGATTCTTCATATCATATGTAAACATGTATTTTTTGCGCAAATTTTACCGAAATACACTTAGTTTATATACCTCAATCACATTAACAGTTGAATTAAGAAACGCATCTGCTACAACAGGACTCATAACTTTCATTTCGTCTACTAAGATTGTCTTTATTTTTCCAGGATCTTTGAAAAAACTTTTTACCATTAAGGTATCATTACCTAAAATGACAATGTGGATGAACATGTTAAGATAGTAGTTGAAATAATATTTTGAGGACAGTTTTTCTTTCTATTTCAGGCATTATAACTGGAGAAAAAGAATTAGCTATGCAAATATATAGCTATAGCTGGTATTATATTCGTAAAACTGTTGTTTAAATAGTGAACTATTTGTTTTCAGATTAGAGGCAGACAGAACGGTATTTTGGGGATACACATCTATAGTTTCCCATTCGTTTCTTATTCTAAGCTTTTGACTTTGCCATTTGATAAAGGACTTTCAATTTTGAATTTTCATTGAAGTTTTTGTTATCTTACTTTTTCCAACTAACTTATTTAAAAATACTAAGGAGTTTTTTCTAATCTGTCCGGTTTTTTTTCCATTATTTTTCACTTCATGTCATTAATGTACAAAGACAATTATTCTATAATAGGAGAATCCGAAATAATGAAAAACTACCGATGAATGATGTAAGGCTTCCGTTTGTGGAAGGATTAACAAGTACATCTGCAAGCTCCACAGCTGTTTCTATCGAATCTAAAGCATCAAGTGTCGACTCTTTAACTATGTATGGCTCTACATCAGAGACTAAAGCTGATAATCTAAAACAAAGAAGCAATTGAGATTGAGAGGCAAGGAAAAGACTAAGCTTATATTTTAAATTTCATCAACAAGTTTAAAAACAAAACAATAACTAATATATAGTTTCACATATTGAAAATTAAAATTGGAGATCGATATTTAAATTAACAGAATATTATTCTTTTTCAGAGATCAAATATCTCAGATAAAATGTATCTAACTAAAAGTTGCTTTTCTCCAGACATCTACCTGCAAATTATGTCATCAAGATTCATCAATTTTCCATCTTCATTTACTTAGAACTAACAGGTTTAATCCCGCCACATTATTTATGTATGTGCCTGTCCCAAGCCAGGAGCCTGTAATCCAGTGGTTGTCGTTTGTTAATGTGTTACATATTTGTTTTTCCTTAGTTTTTTTTACATAAATAAGGCCGTTAGTTTTCTCGTTTGAATTGTTTTACATTGTCTTATCGGGGCCTTTTATAGCTGACTATGCGGCATGGGCTTTGCTCATTGTTGAAGGCCGTACGGTGATCTATAGTTGTTTTAAAATGTCTGTGTCATTTTGGTCTTTTGTGGATAGTTGTCTCATTGGCAATCATACTACATCTTCTTTTTTATATTAATACGAAATTGCTAAGTGCTGTTTTACCTATCCAATATTTGGTCAAGATAATATTGCATATAAGATACCTATCTTAACTTACTTTGAAGCTTGCGCTAGTCTGTCCTCGATTTTCTGTCTGTCTTCACATTTATTATCTATATTGCATATTGAAGATTGCAGGAATGGCACCAAACCTGCACTGGGCATAGCATGAGGTGCATATGAACCTAAAATTGTAAATTATTTTCTTTATTTTTATTGTTTTGTTTAAGTACAATGCGTAAAACAACGCAGGAAACGTTTGATTTGTAAAACAATTATTTTTTAATCTAAATGGTATAATTCAACTAACTTTTAGTGGGACAATCTATAGTTATGAGTCCCTTTTCTACATCCAAAATCGTTTAATAATTTGTTATCTCCTCATCATATATGTAGACAAAAGAAGGTGCTTATACACAGTAGACAGAACTATAGCTATATTGACACTATCTCTTGAAAACACCATAAGAGTTGTATTTAAGAATTGAAAGCTTCCTTTTGTAACTTCATTGGGGTGTAAAAGCGTTGACCGAAGTACATTTTGTATGAAACGCGGAAGCGCTTCATACTAAAAATGTGCGCACGGTCAACGCTTTTACAACGGCCTATGAAGTTACAAAAAGAAGCATTCAATACTTATAATTACATTCTTTTTAGCAATGATCATGAAAACACGAATTTTATTATTTTTTTATTTAATTCCCCTGTGCACTTTATTGTGGGACCACGTGTTATCATGAATGAAAAGTTTTATTGAGCAATGCAATTGCTTACGGGGGGGGGAGGGGGGAGGGGGATAACACGTGATGTGCAGTTAGCCAATCAGCATAAAGTATCAAAATGAAACATACATCTAATGTAATTATTGAACTTTAACGTAAAGTGATAAATTGACACTATCTCTTTGAAGTATCTTTCCTCTATTGCTAACTTAATGTACTAATAGGAGTCCATTACGAGCAGACACTAGACGTCTGTAACTAATAACTGTATACTAGTATACAGCATTGTACTTACACGTTGGTTTGTCCTCTGGTGGTACAGCTGTTCTGATTAAAGCCACGATTACAAAGATGAAAATTGGCCATACTATTTCTAACAGTAAAATATGCTAAAATAATAAGTAAAAGTTTCATGATCAATCTGCATAACAAAAATTCTATGTAAAGAGGAAAACATATACGCTTCATATAACTACGAATTGTTCTGTATAAACTATTAAGCCGTTGTATGTATTCTTGAAATAAATAATTTACGACTTTTGGAAATCTCAGAAGATCGTTTCCATTTAAAACTAGTAAAAAGTCCTGAAAGGTCAGATAAAACCATTAGCAAAACAACAGAAGGGGAAACCCACCCACAAAGACACTACATGTACATACAAACCAAAAGATAGAGCAACAATAAACAAAACAAAAATAAAGGATTGAACCCATGTACATCGGACTACTACAACAAAGGTTCCTGGTTCGATTCTCGTCTGGGATGAAAATTTCAGGGACTTAATTTTCGGCTCTCCCTTGACACCATTTGCGAGTATGGTCTTGAGGAAACGATGATAGTCCGTCGGAAGGGGACGATATTTACAGTGGCGGATCCAGAACTTTTCCTAAGGGGGGGGGGGGGGGGGGGGGGGGGGCGCTGACTGACCTAAGAGGGGGCCCGCTCCAGTCATGCTTCAATGATTCCCTATATAATCAACCAAATTATCAGAAGTGTAACAGCACAAGCCTATCTAGTCTATTGTAGACATCATATTATTTTATTTACTGCCCCAAGTACTTCAGAAACGGCAGAATGCCGTTGTCAAGATACATAACACAGTTTTAATTAATATAAGTACAAGTACATGTATGTTTACATACATATATTTTTTTTTTAAAGTTATTCAGTATCTTAAATTAAATATAATTCAAAACATCTCATTCTATACGATCAAATTCTAAAACGACAAAAAAGTAGACAACAACACATCTTAAATTCTTAGATACTTTGATATTTATTTGTTGTTATATTTTTTTTTATGACATAGTAGTTTATTATGGATTAAATCATAGTGATTCCAACGTTTATAAAATAAATAATTTATCAACAAACAATTGTTATAGACGTGTTATTCATAGATGTTAACCGATTATAAATTTCTTATAATGAATGTTGACACATTTTTTAGGTAAATATTTAAACACAATGAATATTCAAATTGAAATAAACTTGAACTTAGTTAAAAGATCCGAATAGACGGATTTAAAGAATATTAGGTTAACTATTTATAATATTGTACTTTTTAGTTCGGAACTAAACGGCATACAGTTGCTTACATCTCTGAGTCAGTGACCTTTTCGGAGAAAATTTAAGATCATATGAAACTATTTGTTAAAATTTTTGTTTGGATACTATTTTTCTTCGTCTCACAACAATCAGAGTAATGTTGTTTATAATGATATTGATCATACGTCCGACTTTAAGGTCAATTTAAAGTATGGTCAGAAATTGGGGCTGAACAATGGACAGCTATTATTCAAGAAATATTCGTTTTGCTTGCACAGGCTCATTTCTTGTAAGTTTCCTTTAAAACAGACTAAGTCAAAAACAGATATTTCATAATTTTTTTGACTGATTCATTTATTGTAGTGAGGGGCTTCGGTGGCCAAGTGGTCCTAAAAATTCCTCAAACGATTCCATAATAGCAGGAATGTAACTCAAGTTCATTATAAGAGCAACCTTCCTGTGAAGTTAGGAATTTCAATGTCACTCTGGTATCTTTCGCCTCTCTTTTTCAGGACCTGGGATACAAGTATGGGAGAAGTTAATTATACAAATTAAGTGCCCACTATTCCCTGTCCGCCGCCAGACATAACCATACTGTAAGTCGTTTTTTGATAACAACTTATGCATGACTATATGATTCTATATAAATGTTTCATCTCTTCATTTGTAAGCGTCATTTGGTATAAGGTCAGGGGCGGATGCAGCCATTTTAAAAAGGGAGTTTCCAACTATATGTCCCCATTCAAATGCATTGATCGTCCAAAAAAGGGGGGGTTCCAACCCCCTGAACCCTCCCCGTGGATCCGCCACTGAAGGTACACAGTACTCACCGGTTCACGTATTCTTTGAACGAAATTTTTCCAGAGCAGCTGTCTTATCTGTCTTATGACGCCCATTAGTAATATATTACAAAATCAGCAGCTGAAATAAAATATTTTTTCTTGAAAATAAAATTCAATGACAATAGTGTTCACTAGAATTATTTTTTTAACAGACTAAAGTAAGTGATTGCAAAGAAAATACACAAAAAACAAGTATCTGCTCGGAACACAGAGAGAGAGAGAGACAAAATGAAAAGAAAAGTACTATAGCTGCAAACTTCAAGACAAATTTAGACTGTAAGGAGAAATGCATTCGTTTCTTTTTTTATTAAATTGATAGAATGTTGTTTTTTTTACGTCAAATTTTAAAATTTACATATTATGGCGTATTGCAAAATTGAGATAATAAAACTAGTATTGGACATTTTTAAGTTAACGTTTCAATATTCAAAAGTATAATATCTTTGCTATAGATAGCACATATTTATGACACCTATATCCCTGTTTAAAAAGTTTTCGGAATGGAGTTTGAGACATCCCTGACAAATGCAGCGCACGCATAATCGAACCAGCTGAGAAATGTACAATCATTGGAATTAATTTTTATCTTAATTGTCAGTAGTACCTGATTCCAAGAATTAAACATATATTCTTATAAACAATATTAAAGACATCCAACAGGTGATGTTTCCTTTGAAGTCTGTATAAAGCTTAGCCATAAAAAAAAATAAGAAACACATCTATGTGTAGCTTTGTTGTTATTATTCAATTTCGAAATAAGTCCAATTTATTGGTACAATAAGTCCTCCCATGTAGACTAAAATAGTATAATTTGATGTGAAAAACACCTACAATCATTCTAATAATGTTAAAAAAAATATCATGACAAATGGTTGAGTCTTTTTTTGTAACGCATTGATGAACAACTAGATGGGTGTATAAAGTTGAAGTTATAGGACGGACACACATGTGAATTCGAAACTATTGCGGCATTTTAAAATGTTTGAATATACCGATAATAAACAATGCTATTTCAGGCCACAGGTATAGATTTGATCAAGGATTTATGTAGTTAACTATACAAATCCTTGATTTGATATATAGAACAATGCCATGAAAAACATCAAGTACTTTTTGTTTTGTTTAAAAAATTGGTCGCGATAAAATTAAATGGTGATCTTCCCATTTATCCAACTTTTGGAAATAAGGTATTCTCATTTAGCCAACTTTTTATTTTTGTTAATTATTAGGTTGTTTATTTAGTAATAATAAGGTGTCTTTCTAGAATTTGACAGTAAATTTGTTTCTGTTTTTATAAATTATTAAAAAATATATATAAAATATGAGACTTTTTAGCCTAATAATTATTTTTCTTCATTTTCTTTTGCTCTGTGATCTTTGTTTTGTGTTCAGTACTTTTAAAATAAAAGTGTAAAATTCGATTTTTTTTGCCAATAGTGATACTTTTGTGTCATTTGAGTTACTGAAGGGTCAGTTATGTTACTATATAAAAAAATTTTTTTTATTTTTAGTAACAAATGAAAGTGTTTCAAGGTTGTATACGGATGATAGGCATTTTTTAATCATTCAGACTTCAACATTTTACACATATATTCAGTTTAAGGGTGTTTTCTTTAAGAATAAGAACAGAAAAAAAAAGAACGACGAGGATCTATTACACACAAAAAAAAAGCTCCATCTCATTGACAAATCTCTTCATGAATAAAAGTGCAACTGAAATTTTCCTATCCAATTCACATTTTAATAAACGGTTAAAAATCTTTAAAATACTTTCAAATGATTTACATTACATTAACTAAATGTCAGTTGCACATTTTAACATGCTATGCTAAATAAATAATACAGAAAATTTAATCTGGGTATATTTTTCAGTCTTATTTTTAACCTGTCATTCAACCAAAACTCTAATTGAAAATCCATTGTTTTTGGCTACCTTTGATCTCATCTATATAACTCTTTATTTTACCTGTACTGCCTATAATTTTAAAAAGTTGGATAAATAATACATTTTGATTGTAGTTTTTTTATTGGGACATGACAATGTTTCATATTTGTGGTGAGTAGTTACGTTCATTAAAATCCCAAAACGTCACAACAGACACGGGCATCGCGAACGAACACCATAAGATGGTGCAAAAAGGACAGCAACATCCAAAAAAGGAAAATTAACAATTGGGAACGAACAATCGTCTCTTGTATCGTAAATTTTAGTGTAGAGTTTCCAATGTAGAACTGAAATATCTAAATCTAAGAAAGGACAGTTATTATCGTTTATATTTGATTTATTTAAGGAAATATCGTCGATTGGAAAATCTGCTCAGCAATAAGTAATATTTGGATATCGAAAACATAATCAATTCGGAACTCCTACAGATATTTATTTATATACGTCGATGTGTTCCCTTACAGAACTTTTTTGATTCATTGAACATTTTTTTTATGTTTAATATATGCGTAGACGTACACCAAATTTTAGTCACATGAATTGTGGGACAAATTTAAATGTAATTAAAATACAACAGAGCTTTGTAGATACAATATCCTTTTCCGAAAAAAATAAAGAAAAGTTCACAAAAAGACACAGTAATCTAATTCTTATATTCGATATAAATTGACATCAATATTACTAAATTTAGATAACAAAGAAAAACATTATACCGCGTTAAAGGTTAAGAGTACGTCAAACTGAAAGTCACCAGAAAATACATTGGTTCATTTTGAACGCGACACATTGACAGGAGTGAAAAAGACAATGTTATAAAATACAACTGAAAGAAAATGTGATATTGATTTGGGATACTAGTATTTAGAATAGGATCAGATTCGCTCTTCGATTTGAATGATCCTATCAAGATTACGGTTGAAATAAATGCTCTGTCGACATGAGTTTTAAACAAACAACCCCACCCTTATTTATTTATGAGCCACCTTAGAAACTTGACATACTGTAAGCAATGCTTCTATAAATTTCCCCCTTCTCACAATAAATACGTTTATAAAGGACCCACTCCTCTTTAACATTTCGACCAATAATGATAAAAAAAGTATACAGATTTGCATTGTTGTAATAACAGCCTTTATATTAACCAAATTATGTACTGATTTGGAGATCTAGCCTTCAAAATATTGTTTTTTGCAGAACTGTTTTAAGCAATTTATAATACTGCTATTAAAATTGGGGTTTGAATATTTTATTTTTCAGGGTCGAAATCATGGAACAAACATACTTGTAAAATATATAAATGTAGTTCATAATCATGTTTAATCTAACTAAAAAAACGCAACACAACTGAAAAATATTTTTACAATAATGACATGATTGTTTTGAAATTAATACAATTGGTTCAAAGGAGGTACCTGGTGACAGGAATTACAAATGATATATGTTTAGTATTATGTTACGAATTTTATTCGATGTTTAAAGTTGACGTGACAGTGGTCAATGGTGTTGTCTATTCATATCTTACTTAGTTTGTTTACATAAAGGTGACTATATATGTTTTATAGTAATTCATCAAATCATAATTACTAAGCTGACATATTTTAAATGATGACAGACGCTTATGGATACAATACAATACAATATAAATAGTTTATTTACGTTTCACCATTAATATTACAATACATAACATAATACACGAATACATACAATAATATAAAATATTAATGCCATTCTAAAAAGAATTATGAGAGATGGGATTAATATATGTATATATATTGAAAATTAAATATCACTGTACAGCTAGATTAAAAAAAAAATCCTTAAAATATTTATATTAACAGTTAAGACAAAATGTTTAACGATATAAAAAACGACGTCTTCTATCTAAAATAAATTTGCAGATTTTGGCACTATACATAATAATACTATCAAAGTTACTAGCTAGAACAATAGACAATTTATCCAGATTAGAAAAATTTAAAAAGTTTAAGTATTCTAACAAAATAATTTTAAAAAGTTCATTTTGCAGATCACCGTACAACGAACACTCTAACAAGACATGTTCCTCAGTTTCAACAATGTTTTTACAGGTTTCGCAAGTCCATTGTTGGACGGGTAGCCTCTCAAATCGTTCAGTCTCTAGGCAGATCGGAGTAACACCACACCGAAACTGTGCGTATGCTCTTCTATGCGATGGAACTATAACTTTGTGCATGTATTCCTCGGTGTGTAATGACGTTTTAAAAGTTCTATATGTCCTTATTTCCACCGTTACCATTCCTTTGAGATACAGTTTTATTGTGATTGTTTGACCATTCATCGTACAATTTAGATAAAAGTTTGTCATATAGTACATTCTTAACTAAGGCTTTATCCACATTTTCGGCGTTATACAGGATCATCATGTTTGCTGATAAAAATTGTTGACGGATTCTATAATTCCAGTTACCGATTATCGCCGTGTTTGGTGTATATCGTCCAACACCCATAAAAAAGCGAATCGCTTTATTTTGAACCGCGCGTTTACACCGGAAAAGTTCTTATCTCCTCATACTGCTGCTCCATAGCTGATAGTGCTCCGAACTGTGGAATCGTATAGTTTAGAAATGTTTGAAACGGAACACCTCCAAACGCCTTATTTTTCGATATTAAAAGTCCTTAAGCTCTGTTGGCGGCAGCTGCAACATGTTTAGTCATGATCTGGTAGTCCAAATGTTCTGTTAATACGAGTCCAAGATATGTATACTTATCGACTGTTTTCAAAGTTATATTTCCACATTTAAAATTTGATTCAGAACTTGGTGAAGAATTTGGACGGAAATGTAAGACATTTGACTTGTTTCCAATTACTGTCATATTATTGTTGACGCACCATATATTCATTGAATCCAATAACGTTTGCACTTTGTTTCAGAGTTGATAAATGGCACTAGGTCGTCAGCATATAATAACACCGAAACTTTTTCACCTCCAATATCAACTCCTAAATTTAAAGATGTTAAATGTGTCGCAAGGTCATTAATGTAAAAATTGAAGAGGGGGTCAAGGGGTGTAACTGTTATGCTGTTATGGGGCAATTTAATTCTTTGTTATCTGTTATTTTGAAAATCTATTTGCTGTTAGCTGTTATTGTCTTATTCTTTGTTAGCTGTTATTGGGCTTTTAGTTTTTTTGTTATCTGTTATTGTGATAATGTATTTGCTGTTAACTGTTATTGAAAATTGGAATGTTAGCATTTTTTTTTTACAGTCAATATTCGGTATAAGTTGAAGATCATTGGCCATTGGGGTCTACCACTACTAATATGTTTGTCCCGTATTCAGAGAAGGATTCCATCAACATATACCGATCACAGAAGTGAGGTCCAGGACAATTCAAGTATATCTTATGATTATCCTTTGTAATAAATTCCATTTTTTTTTTATGAATGTGTATTTAGAATTATCTTAATTTTTTGTATGAGAATAATGTTCCTTGTTTTCCGTACGAACATATTAAATTAAAACAATTCTTGATATGACAAAAAGGAAAACATATGGCCAGGAATATCTGACAAGGATCTCAATTAAGGACTAGGTCATAACAACCACTTAACCTTTTATATAATATGGTACATAGACTCAGCTCTGTAATTCTTTTCAAAGCAGACCAAATGCATTGTACAATGAAAGTTTCAGCATGTACTTGGGTCCGAAGCTGCACACAACTCATTACAAACAAAGATTTATTTCGTTTCAAGCCATTGTTTCCCTACTGAACTATGTATTCTACTTACTAGTACACTTGGTACAATCAAAAACCTCAGCTGATAAAAAAATTGTTAAAATAAGGCCTTTGAAATAGTGGAATAAATTGCTTTTAGAGTGTCAAAATTCATTCGAAGTACTTGATAAATTGCATGCTTATAATTGGTGCTTTTGATTTTTCTACCATATATACCACTTTGCCTCATAGTTTTATTAAGAAAAGTTCACACACCTCATTAAATGGTCATTTAGAAAAAGTCAGAATATTCAAACTCTTTCAGGTCACTTTTTTTATTAGCAACAAAGGGAGCTTCAGTCAATATATATAAACAATACACCAAAGTTTCATGAGAACTGCTGAAAACATTTTTGTGTTAATGTCTGAAAACTGGAAAATCACCCCTTTTTAATTAATAAAACCCGTTAACTCGGAAACGTAAAATCTAAAATTTATAAAATTGAAAGTTACCTCATGTTAATAGATATAAACAATTCACCATAATTCCTTGCTTCGTGAAAGCATTTTTGAGGTATTATCAGAAGAAAACTGAGAAAAAAAACAACAATTTTATTGAATAAATAAACCCATCACCCAGAAACTTAAAATCTAAAATTTATAAAAAAAAAAAAAAAAAAAAAAAAAAAAGAGAGAGCTCACGTCAATAGATATAAACAATTTCCCAAAGTTTAATGCAAATGGTTAAAGACTTTTTTGAGTTAATGTCCGACATGTTGACAACAGACGGACAACAGTATACCATAATACGTTCCGTAAACGAGTGTATACAAAATATTATAATATATTGAGTAGTAATTTAAACACATTCTAGATACATAAATTAATACTAAAAACATAGTCATAAAAAATGGAATGCATTACAAAGGATTATATCCGTAATAAGAAATATTGATTTGTCAAAGACCGAATTATTTTTAAGATTTCATTTACTGTTTTTGTCCATTTTAATTCCTTGTTATCTTTTATGAGCCAAATCAATTTGCTGTTTTGCTGTTATTGGGACCCCCCTTGCCCCCCTTCATTGAAGAGTAATGGCGATATTAAACAGCCCTGTTTTAGGCCACAACTCACATTAAACCAGTCTGTTTTGCTTCCATTTATCCTCGCACAGCATTCCACACTTTTATACAAGGACAGAATAGCGTTATATATATTCCCTTGAATACCAATACTTTGAAGTTTCCGAAATAAAATGGTACGATCAATACAATCATATGCTTTGCGGAAGTCTATAAATGCAACAAATGTTGATAATCGATTACACTTTCTGGTTTCTATAATTGATGTGAGCGAGGTAACATGATCAATAGTGCTCCATCCATTCCTGAAACCGTTCTGAACATCACATAAAATGTTATTCTCGGATTCCCATGCATTCAGTCTATTATTTAACACATGACAATAAAGCTTATAACATACAGGAACCAACGTAATCCATATGTAATTCATCGGATCCCGCGCATTTTCTGTAGAAGATTTCGGAATAGGGTATATAATTCCTTTAGCCCACACCTCTAGAATTATTCCCATGAAAAAACATTTGCTGAATAGTAAAATATGCAATAACGGTATCACGGTGACATTTTTATAAAGTTCAGCTGGTATTTCATCCTCACCGACTGCTTTGTCCATTTTCAAACTACTAAATTCAATCATCATGATCATTGTCAAATTGTTCCTATTGCAGTATTTTAATCAGTAAGACTTTCTAAGATAACAATTCGAATACTAAAAATTTGGACTTAAAATAAGGCGTATAGGTACAGTTTTCAATTTGTTAGCGGGCATGACGTAACACAGCGAATCAAAGAATTCAACTTTATTTATAACTAATACAGGACAATGCTGTTGATTTCCAACAAATACGTTATTGTTTTCCAAATAATTAATATTACCAATAATTAATAAGTTCAAGATCGACGGGTTCACACAGAAAGAGTTTGAAAGCAGAGAAAACTGTGCATCTTATAATCGGCATGACTTTATCAGATAACAATACCAATACTAAAATAAGGCTTACGCATAGTTATATACTTTAATTCACAGTCACGGACCCGCGTTATAACAGGTGTATTCTAGTATTCCAAATAATTATCATTTAAAATTAGGCCTGGACGTTTGACATGTTTTATATATACTTAAAATAATATTACTGAAAATTAATAAGCACAAATTATTATAAAAAATATGACTTAGATTTACTATCCCATATATATATATATGGTGTTTTTTAATCCTTTTTTTATTTATATTGTTCTTATTTTTTTTTTATTAAGAATATTGCACAAGTAGCAGTCATACATGTACACATTTTCAACATCGCAAAAGCATCGCCCTCTCCGACAGCCTTTATATATATACATATTTACTTATCATATGTTATTTAATCGTCCAGATATTTGAATACAATATAAATCTTAAAGTGTTAAATATTTGTTAGTCCAAATTAGAATTTTGTATATTTGTAAGCATTGTGTCTGGATAACGACCTCAAACCAACAAATAATCATTGATCTGATTTGTATATCTTATGTTTTTGAGAAGTGAATGAAGTGCATGTATACTTACACATTTAAGTTGTTTCAACAATAATCAGAGACCGATCTTTATGTTGAAATACTTTTTCATGGAACAGTTTCGATATCAAGTAGAACATTCTAATTTCTTTACCGAGTTTTCATGGAACAGTTTCGTTATTAAGAATTCTATTTTCTCTATTTTATGTGCTATTTTCACATTTCCTGACCGGTGTGAGAAAAATATTTCTCCTCACTGGTGAAAAATCTGTTCTCGGCAAATGATTGGTTGAAATTTAATTGTGACGTTATATTTTCTTGTTTTGTTTCGGATTTTCTTATTGTGACGTCATGAAAAAAAGGCGACCATGCATGATGACGTCACATCAAAAGAACACAATTTTCCTGAAATCTTTGAAAAGGAAGAATAAAAATCATTAGAGAAACAGAATCCACCACTGTAACTCATGTATTACGCTATTTCTTAACTCTCAACCGTTAAATTTTAATTATTTAAAAAGCTCGGCAAGCCTCGGGCTTTAAATATTAAAAATTAACTGTCTCGAGTGGAGAAATATCGTAATACACTTATTGCAGTTGTGGAATCTATATTTCTTTTCCGAGTTTTTCATAGACCAGTTTCGATATCAAGTAGAACATAATAAATTTTTTACCGTGTTTTGAAGGCTATTTTTTTTAGCCAGGATGCTCTTTATTTTTTTATTAAAAAGAACAATAATTTTTGCCTTTATCGTTTTTCTGATTTTCTTTTTCTTGTTTTGTTTAAAGTACAGTAAAATTGTAATGAACTCATATTAGATATATCAGGAAAACGCGCGTCCCTTACAAAAGAATCATTGCTGACGCTCTAGTAAAAAAAATAGATTGAAAAGCATTAAGGACCCCAGAGTAAGAATGCCAAATACAGCGAAAATAAGCTATATCTGGGTGAAGATAATCCTCAGTATTACGGAAAATTACAAATTTTGTAAACAGTTAATCTATGACGTTATTAATGACAATTCGTGTCAACACAGAATATATTGGTGCCTATTACTGGGCCTGTGATACTCTTGGCGAGTAAACCTCACCAACAGTGGCATCCCTCCAGTGGTTGTTCATAAACACATCACAGATATCAGTGTTAAAATGTTGTACGCTATACGTGCGCACCGTTCAAATAAAAGACTCATTAGTGACGTTCGAATAAGAGAATTCAAAAAGGCAATTAAAGTAAGAAGAGTATTGCGGACCTAACATTCCGGAAGGTTTTGTCAAAAACAGCTCAGATAATATATTTCAAGCGTAGACATTTCTTAGTATTTCGATAAATTTTAAGCTTTGTTAACCGAGTTAATTTATAAATATGACCATATCAATTAAATTCATGTTAACACAATGGACATTAGTGCTGACTTTTGGACTGGTGATTCTCTTTGACAGTAAACTTCACCAGCAATTTATGTTGTAAGATATGTGCGTTTCTTAAAAAGACTCATTATTGACGATTGAATAAAAAAATTTAAAAGGCAAATCAAGTAAGAAGTTTAAGAGCATTTAGGTCCCAACGTTTTGCCAAATACATCTAAGATAATCTATATCTTGGGAAGACAATCCTTGGTATTTCGAAAAATTTAAGTTTTGTAAATCTAGTTAATTTATAGATGTGAACATATCAATGATAAATCATGTCGACACATAAGACATTAGTGCTAACTTCTGGGCTGGTGATAATACTTGGGAGGAAACCACACCAGCAGTGGCATCTAACAAGTGGTTGTTCATAAACTCATCACGGATACCAGGGTTAACATTTTTTACATCATATGCGCGTTTCGTCCAAATAACAGACTCATTAGTGACGATAAAAAAGTTTCAAAGGCAAACGATGTAAGAAGTTGAAGAGCATTTAGAACCCTACATTCTGGAAGGTTTTGTCAAATACAGCTAAGATAATCTATATCTACTTGGGAGGAAACATCTTAAGCAGTGGCATCGAACCAGTGTTTGTTCAAAAACTCACCATGGATACCAAGGTACGCCATATTACGCGTTTCCTCCAAATAAAAGACTCATTAGTGACGATAAAAAAGATTTAAAAAAGGGCACTAAAGGAAGAAGTTGAAGAGCATTTAAGATCCAACATTCCAGGAGGTTTTGTCAAGTATAATTAATGTTCTTTTTCTAGGGTAGACAATCCTTATAGTATGTCAAATATTCTAAAATTTGTAAACCGAGTTTATCTATAAATATGAAGATATCAATGATAATTAATGTAAAATAAAGGCAACAGTAGTATACCGCTGTTCAAAAGTCATAATTCGGGTGAGACAAAAACAAATCGGATAACAAACTAAAACCAAGGGAAACTCGTCAACTATAGGAGGAAAACATAGAAATAACAGAAACACTGAAGTGAACAAAAAACAAACGACAATGTAACACACACAGAAACGAACTAAGATAACAACTGCCATTTTCCTGACTTTGTACACAACATTTAAAGAACAATTGAGGACATTAGTGCTGACTACTTGGCTGGTGATATAATTTGGGTTGATATCTCACAAGTAATGGCATCGAACAAGTAATTGTTAATAGACTCATCATAGATACAGGATTAAAATTTTGTACGATAGGCGTGGGTTTTGACTACAAAACTAGACCTACTTTATCTGAATTTAATTAATTGTTTGTTTCTAATATTATATCATAAGGCAACGATCATAATTTTTTTGCTGTGGCACAATTTAATTTACATGTAATGTTTAATAATAAAATATAATCTCTTTCTATTTCAGATTGGAATTGACAAAAAATGTTTGCTTCCAAAAAACAGTAGGACTAAAATTTATAAAAATTTTCGTGTTCCGATATGATAATAAAAAAAATTGTTTTGATTAAATTCGAAAACAAATTGATTGTTCCAGAAAAAAATCAAGCCCCCTTTTTTTCCATGAAAAAATATATAAATGGTCTGTGCCTGAATAAATTCTGTTATTTCAAGATTTAATATAACCTGTTTATTCTATAAAATTTGAACAGTAAATCATTTACCTATTTTTAGTAAGTGTATTTACACAGAAAAATGTGAATAATTATTATAAAATTGTTATAATTTTATTACAGCATGAACCAATGTGCATTTGTTATCTCAAATTTTCAACTTTAAAAACCTAGACAAACTTTGTAACAAACAATTTTTAATGTCGACATGTGCACGTAATGGAGTTTGGTTTTCAGAAATTGTATTTGGTTTTTGAGTCAAAGCCTAATTTAAGTTTTCTATTTATTATTTGGTAATTTCTCCGAAACGGCATTTAGATTTGACTTGATATTCTGAAGTATACTGAATACGGAATTTTAAGAAGGTGTAACGTATGATTGATGGTAACAATACTAATATATTAGGATGTGAACATAATTACCTTCCCTGTGGGGTGCGTTTTGCTAAGTCTTTAGTTTTCTATGTTGTGTCATGTGTACTATTATTTGTCTGTTTGTCTTTTTCTTTTTAGCCATGGCGTTGTAAGTTTATTTCCGATCTATGAGTTTGACTGTCCCTCTGGTATCTTTCGCCGCTCTTTTGATACATTTGGTGAGTTAGCCGCGGATAAGGTCTTCTTAGAGAAGAAACAAATACAAGGTTTTAAGGCTTACATTTTATCAGAGGTAATCCAATTTTATATATGATTCAAATGAACTTGCATAACTTTTTTACTTTTGATTATTTTGAAGAAAAATAACATAACTGCTTTAAACTAGGGTGTTAATGTTGGTGAGGTATTTTCTATCTATATATACATTCTTTCCTTTCGTTCAAACAATATGTGCATTCCAAAATACAGTGAAATTTAACTCAAATTTCAGACTTCAAGAACATTGTATATAATTGAAGAAAATTATATTTTCAATGGTTTCAGACATAAAGATTCTTCATAACACTTTTACCAGGTGTTTGCCTTCAGTCAAAATTTTACTTTACCCGTTTAACAGCATAACATATCATATAAATATATTAGAATATTTGTTTTTATCAAACAATTTGTGCATTTATTCATTATTTTGTATTTCATTCTTTATTTGTATTATTAGATTATCTAAAAACATTACGCACACAGCAATATATAATGTTACTTATCAAGGAAGCAATCAATTAAAAATCAGAGTGCAACGTAAAATCTGGCATTGAACGCACAATATTTTACTTAACTGCTATTATTAAGATTATTCAAATGGTTTCCTAGAGCATTTAGATTGTCTTTCTTTTATATTATTTTGCACAATTGGTAAATAAAAATAATGCATCCATAAATACAGAATACCTTTGCAATTTTAAGCATTTTGCAGCAGATAATTGTTTGTTTTTTTATATATCTCTATTTGCAATCACTATTCCAATAAATTAAGTACAATTTATTTGTTATCATACATATATCTATTTACCTTGTACCCAAAGACGTATTCCCAGAGATCTGAAGAAAATGTTTATTACACACTATTTGTACTTATATCAAAATAGCTGCAGCATCACGAGTTATTGATATTTCGCAAGACAAACAAAGGGGTTCATAAACTAAACGCATACATACACCTACATTTACCTGTAAACTTTCAAAACGTCTAATTCTTTGTAAGATTTTAGACGTACAATTAACCAACCGTGATAAAACTTGCATTTCCCGTTATATTATGTTGTGAATATATTATTGATTTAAATTAATTTCATACGATGCACTACCATACTACCCCACAAGTGTGTACAAAACTCATTGAAGCAAGCTCTCGATATCAATGAAGTTTCATAATATTTTTTCCTTATCGATGATTTACAGCTTGTGAAATTCAAACTTTTCGTGTAAACATTGATGCTCCTTTAATCTAAAATAAAAAGAAGATTTTTGGGCGCCCAATTCATATCTGTCTGTATATTTATTTAGTTCTGTGTTGTTAATTTATTTACTTTATACAAATTTATCTGTACTTGTTTCATCCGATTATACCTGCAACATTTCAAAATTTAATTTATTTCTCATAAAGATATGGCCGTTTTTTTCCAAATTTTCTTCTCCAAGACTTGTCCCCAGACGTTTAACTTACTTGACAATGCGGGTCGGTTGAAAACAAAACTTTACGACAAAAGAGATGATTTCAACTTTCCAATTGTGAACTTTCCATTTCTAAGTAGCAACATTCCAGCAGCACCTGCATACGGGGTATATATCTCCCAATTGATACGATATTCCCGAGCTTGCATTTCATATCATGATTTTTTTGATAGAGGGTTGCTGCTCACAAGGAAGCTATTAAACCAAGAGTTCCTTATAGTTTGCTGTTTGGTCTGGATAAAAGCTCTGTGTAAAAGGCCGTACTTTAACCTATGTTTGTTATTATCAGGTTATCCCCCCAGACAAGGGCCTTGAAGGGGTCATTTTATTATGTTTACTGTTGTAGAATAGAAAATAGAAATACTAAGGATTTGTATAGTGCTACTACATGTATACAAAACCTTTGAAAACTTATATTTTAAACAACTTTTCTAAAAGTGGGGTCCACTTATTTTGAATAATATTAAACTGTTAAAGTAAATGTGTTAACATGGTTAAAGTCCAGAATAGTACAAAATTCTTGGACATGTTTTGACCATTTAATACCATATATAGATTATATATTATAGTTCTTTGGAAAATATTAGCCCTTTTGTACTAAAAGTGTTTTTACAAAAATAATATATTATAACTTATATTGACCCCTCATCTTCATAACATTAAGGGGTTGTTCTGACCTGACTATGACTTGGATGGAGAATTGTCTCATTGTCAGTCACACATACATAGACCAGATTTAATTATTCAATTATTTCTTGTTGAACAGGGAAAAAATACTTCATAAATTA
>NW_027267910.1:0-49624 GCF_963676685.1 Mytilus edulis
GACATCTTTGAGAGAATCGCTGCAGAAGCTTCCCGTCTCGCTCACTACAACAAGAGATCTACCATCACATCTCGGGAGATCCAGACTGCAGTTCGTCTGCTCTTACCCGGTGAATTGGCCAAGCACGCTGTCAGTGAAGGTACCAAAGCCGTCACAAAGTACACCAGCAGCAAGTAAACAACGAGAAGTTTCACTTCACAAACGGCCCTTTTCAGGGCCACCAACATTTTTCAAAAAGAGTCTTATTATTGTTGTACATAACAAACTTCTAAATCAAGCTGTGTCCCACCCCAAAAATGAACAATTTATCTATATCTGGATTCTGTCTTTTTGTCTTTCTTTCTTGCTTTCTTATTTTTCTCTTCTTTATTCTTCATCTGATTAGTCCGATTTCAAAAAAGGTTGTTATTAAAAATATACACAAAATTTAACGGGTTATACGTTTCTTCCTCTCTTTTTTTTGTGTGTCTAGAATAAAATTATACTTGAATATGTATTGATGAACCATTGTATAAAACATAAACACGAACAGATAAATTCAACGTTGACAGAAAGGGGGGCGGGGATAAAAAAAAAACAAAACCAAACAATATAAACTAGATTGAATGTTTGACAATGGAGAAAAATTAAGCAATATATTTATGACATAAAAGAATATGAAATAAAGAATAAAATTGTAATTTACATTACAAATCGGGATTCATATTGTATCCACAGACTTGCTTGCCTTTTTTTAATGGGGGTAAAATAAAAAATGAAAAAGTACAATATGAGCGAATAAAAGAAAAAAGGAAAGAAAAGAAAGTTGGGCAAGTTGGACAAGAGAAAGCTATGATTTTCATTTTTAAGTACAACAAATGCAGATTCTTTTTGAAATATGTTGGTGGCCCTGAAAAGGGCCGTTGTATTTGTATTTTTCAGCTGGCTGTTTAACCTCCGAATCCGTAAAGGGTACGTCCTTGACGTTTCAGGGCGTAGACAACATCCATGGCAGTGACAGTCTTCCTCTTTGCGTGCTCTGTGTATGTGACAGCATCACGGATGACATTTTCCAAAAAGACTTTCAAGACACCACGTGTTTCCTCGTAGATAAGACCAGAGATACGTTTGACACCACCTCTTCTTGCTAAACGACGGATTGCTGGTTTGGTGATACCTTGGATATTATCACGCAACACCTTCCTGTGACGTTTGGCGCCTCCTTTACCTAGACCTTTTCCTCCTTTACCTCTTCCTGACATGTTGCTTGCTTTGTGAAGTTCGATAAAACGAATGACAACACTATCCAAATTATGCTATATATGTCATGAACGCGGCCCTAAAAGAAATACCACTGAATTTTTGATAGGTTGGACCTGATTGGTTGTTTTCGTCTAAATCCGGGAGGTAACTCTGTAGGAATTCTGTACACTTTCAATCCACTTTTTGATTGAAGCTCTGAAAATATATGAAAATAAAATATTTCAAACTGTATACAAATAAAAATACAAAGATTATAAAAGATGGACCAAATAACTAATGATCTCCATCATCAATTAATACTTCTTATATTTTCCAATGTGAAAGAGATTTATTTCCTTTTACTTAAATTAAAATACAAGAACATATCACACTGCATACATAAGCAGGAGTTAACAATGTGCAATTGCAATTAAAAACAATTAGTTTAAAAAAAATCTTTTTATACAGTTTTTTCTTGTTCTAAGGATACAGTTTCAGAGATAGTCCACTCTGCAGACTTAAGAGAGTAAAAGCAAAACTAAACTACAGCATACCAGTTTTAATAGTTAAGCATGGACAGATAAATTTGTAAATAAAAACAGGTGTGCATAATAATTTTTCTAAAAATCACCTTTACCAGTTTCAATAAAGATGTCCCGGGAAATTGACATTTCAAACATGTTATTATTACATGTATACAATCAATGCTCATCTTTTAACTACTAATTAGGAATCTTTCTAAATTTAGCAGCTACATATATATGAATACTTTATACATGTAGTCATAAGCTTTTGAAATGTACACAGTGCAGCCTCACTTTTTAAATACCACAATTGGTACATCACTGAATGAATAAATTATTGCGCCTTGCCTATTTTTCTCCACCAATTGGGAAAAAAGATTCATCCGCACACATGTTCACATCATTTATAAGGCACATAGAGCACCCAAAATAGCTGCATTTTAATCGCAAAATAAAGGTATTAAAAAAAAAGTTCTTTCTGTAACACACAATTGATGAAGACAAAGTTTTCAATGAGAATTTAAGGTGGACTACTTGGACCCGTACCGAAAATATATTTCAGAAATATAAAATAATTGAATCTTCTCATGTTGTCACAGTATAATACACAATATAAGTAAAAATTACATACAAAAAGCATCTAAAAAAAACAGTGAGAAAATAAGACCTGAGAAAAATGCATTTTAGAGAAAAATATAACCACAGAAATTAGAAAGAAATACATTTTAATAATTCTGCAATTAGTAGATGGATTGTGTTGTTCTTGGAGTATGTTTTTTCTTACCTTTTTCTATTTATGTATACATGTATATTATTTTTTTTCAGGGCGGTATACCAGAAAATGTATAACATTCTTGTTTTTTTTTTTCTGTAGGATTTGGAAGAAAATATGTATGTCTCTCTGTCTCTCTCTCTATATATTTATCCTTTTATTTCTTTCCTTTGCATGTTTTGAAATAAGTTTCTCTTTATGTTTCTTCTTCTTTCAATACAGTAACCTGACTGTCTTGGTCTAATCTTAGTGCAAAATAAAAAGATAAAAAGAAAGAAGAATAAAGATGTGGAGAAAGAAGAATAAAGAAAGATGGTGGAGAGGGGGTTTCAGCTATATTTGATTTTGATGTACAACATATTCAGACTCTTTTTGAAAAATATTGGTGGCCCTTAAAAGGGCCGTTATTGTATAGAGTAAAGGTCAGTTTAAGCACGTTCTCCACGGATTCTGCGAGCCAACTGGATGTCTTTGGGCATGATGGTGACTCTCTTGGCGTGGATTGCACACAAGTTGGTGTCCTCGAAAAGACCAACGAGGTAAGCTTCACTGGCTTCCTGGAGGGCCATAACGGCAGAGCTCTGGAAACGAAGATCAGTCTTGAAGTCTTGAGCAATTTCACGAACTAATCTCTGGAAGGGGAGTTTCCTGATGAGGAGTTCAGTACTTTTCTGGTATCTTCTGATCTCACGAAGAGCGACTGTTCCTGGCCTGTATCTATGTGGCTTCTTAACTCCACCTGTGGCAGGTGCGCTCTTACGGGCGGCCTTGGTGGCAAGTTGTTTTCTTGGAGCTTTTTCCTCCAGTGGATTTACGGGCGGTCTGCTTTGTACGAGCCATTGCGATATGTTCTCTGTGAAAATCTACGATTACACGACAGAATACTTTAAAACTTCGAATGTTAGTGTATTTGTGCTAGCCGCAATGTTTGCAAACACGACACTGATTGGCCTTTCGGTGTAATAAAACTCACGTTGATTGGTTGAAATCTCTGTATTATGATTGGACTGATCTGGAAGTTACTTTCACAGCTTTCAATCCCTTTTTGGACTGAAGCTAACAATTATTGTTCACCCCAAGCTAACATTTGGCACACATTTGTTTCTATTCTGTTTTGTTGTGATCGTGTCAACGAAAATTTAAATCAGAAAAAAAGTACTCAAGAGTAATGAAGAATTGAATTATTCTTTATTCAAATAATAAATAATTGGTTAATCAACAGTCTGACACGAAATTAATAATTGACAGGAAAATAAGTCTCTGTAAATTAAATAGCAAAATAGGAAAAAAAAGAAGAAAAAAACATCATCCATCCATTTTGATCAGTATCCGATTGGTATAGACATGCAGCCGTTTTCTTAGAGCGTGTCGCCTGTTTCTCGTATAAAGACATGCTTATAACAGTACACAACTGTCACTCGTCTCACTCGTCTCAGTGTCTTGAAAAGGTTCTTACGACAGAGAGAACACTTTTTAATGTCTATAGTCTTTGTATTCTCTAGCTACATTCTCTGTATTCTCTATAGTCTCGGTATTCTCTCCAGTATACTGCACGCATACTGGGAAACTTGCTCATTGTTAAAGTATTATTTATTGTTTATATACGATTTTGCCGAATACAACTGATTTCAGCTTAAAAAAAAAAAAAAATCTACACAACTATAAATATACGCATAAGTACTTTGTATTAGAACACAAACTATATATTATATATTTAAGAGAATGTGACAGCAGAAGAAGAAGAAGAAGAAAAGAATCCAGCTAGATCACAGACAAGACCGACACACACACAACGAACGAACGAACGAACGAACGAACGAACGAACGAACGAACGAACGAACGAACGAACGAACGAACGAACGAACGAACGAACGAACGAATATATTTATATAAAAATAAGGTCAAAGATTGTAATTTGTGTGCGTAAATTATATAATATAATATATAGGACTGCAACTAATTTACACAACAAACGATACAAATATGCAACATTGACCACTAACAACTGAGTTTTTCTTCCTCTCGTGCTTGCGCATTTCCGTCGAATATACGTTATATGGTTGTATATTTTCTTGGACTTGTATAAGAAAAGAAAGAAAGAAAAAAAAAAGAAACATGTAATGTTCTTCATTTTTTTCACACCAACTATTGTAATATATGATAAGAAAGTAGACACCTGTATATTGTTTGCAAAGAAAAAAGAAAACAGAAAAATAAAAAGACAGAGAAATAGAGGGAGTGAGCTATGTTTGAGATTGCTTTCTGCATTCAACTAAATTGTACAACAAAATCAGATTCTTTTTGAAAAATGTTGGTGGCCCTGAAAAGGGCCGTTGTAAGTGAAGTTTCTGTTGTGTTGACTTTACTTGGCAGCTTTCTGTGTCTTCTTTGGCAGAAGTACAGCCTGGATGTTTGGTAAAACACCTCCTTGGGCAATGGTTACACCAGAGAGAAGTTTGTTCAATTCTTCGTCGTTTCTGATGGCCAACTGGAGATGACGGGGGATGATTCTGCTCTTCTTGTTGTCACGGGCAGCATTTCCTGCCAACTCCAAAACCTCAGCTGCTAAGTATTCCAAGACAGCGGCAAGGTAGACTGGTGCTCCGGCACCAACTCTCTCGGCGTAGTTTCCTTTCCTCAAAAGTCTGTGGATACGACCTACTGGGAACTGAAGTCCGGCACGGGATGACCTAGACTTTGCCTTTGCTTTTGCTTTTCCTCCTTTTCCTCGTCCTGACATTTTGATTTAATACGTTGTTTGACTTGAACAAGTATAAACAATGATTATCCCAAGAGGTGGTAGTTTACTATTTATACCCGCAAAACGGATTGAAAGATGTTTCAGTTCTAAACCAATCAAATCATCGCTTCTTCCAGGTAGTTAGGTTGAATGTTAGAAGGTGCTCTCTCCGAAGTTCGCGTTAAGTAAAAACTTTCAATCCGTTTTGCCGAGTATAAATAGAAATTTTTATTAACGGCCATCATTCACTGATTACATTTCAGAGAGTATACATCTGTCAAAATGCCACCAAAAGTTGGAACCAAAGGAGCCAAAAAGGCCGTAACAAAGGCAAAGACTGCCCGACCCGGCGGTGACAAGAAAAGGAGGAGGAAGAGGAGAGAATCCTATGCCATCTACATCTACAAAGTCTTGAGACAGGTTCACCCAGACACTGGAGTATCCTCAAAGGCTATGTCTATCATGAACAGTTTTGTCAACGACATCTTTGAGAGAATCGCTGCAGAAGCTTCCCGTCTCGCTCACTACAACAAGAGATCTACCATCACATCTCGGGAGATCCAGACTGCAGTTCGTCTGCTCTTACCCGGTGAATTGGCCAAGCACGCTGTCAGTGAAGGTACCAAAGCCGTCACAAAGTACACCAGCAGCAAGTAAACAACGAGAAGTTTCACTTCACAAACGGCCCTTTTCAGGGCCACCAACATTTTTCAAAAAGAGTCTTATTATTGTTGTACATAACAAACTTCTAAATCAAGCTGTGTCCCACCCCAAAAATGAACAATTTATCTATATCTGGATTCTGTCTTTTTGTCTTTCTTTCTTGCTTTCTTATTTTTCTCTTCTTTATTCTTCATCTGATTAGTCCGATTTCAAAAAAGGTTGTTATTAAAAATATACACAAAATTTAACGGGTTATACGTTTCTTCCTCTCTTTTTTTTGTGTGTCTAGAATAAAATTATACTTGAATATGTATTGATGAACCATTGTATAAAACATAAACACGAACAGATAAATTCAACGTTGACAGAAAGGGGGGCGGGGATAAAAAAAAAACAAAACCAAACAATATAAACTAGATTGAATGTTTGACAATGGAGAAAAATTAAGCAATATATTTATGACATAAAAGAATATGAAATAAAGAATAAAATTGTAATTTACATTACAAATCGGGATTCATATTGTATCCACAGACTTGCTTGCCTTTTTTTAATGGGGGTAAAATAAAAAATGAAAAAGTACAATATGAGCGAATAAAAGAAAAAAGGAAAGAAAAGAAAGTTGGGCAAGTTGGACAAGAGAAAGCTATGATTTTCATTTTTAAGTACAACAAATGCAGATTCTTTTTGAAATATGTTGGTGGCCCTGAAAAGGGCCGTTGTATTTGTATTTTTCAGCTGGCTGTTTAACCTCCGAATCCGTAAAGGGTACGTCCTTGACGTTTCAGGGCGTAGACAACATCCATGGCAGTGACAGTCTTCCTCTTTGCGTGCTCTGTGTATGTGACAGCATCACGGATGACATTTTCCAAAAAGACTTTCAAGACACCACGTGTTTCCTCGTAGATAAGACCAGAGATACGTTTGACACCACCTCTTCTTGCTAAACGACGGATTGCTGGTTTGGTGATACCTTGGATATTATCACGCAACACCTTCCTGTGACGTTTGGCGCCTCCTTTACCTAGACCTTTTCCTCCTTTACCTCTTCCTGACATGTTGCTTGCTTTGTGAAGTTCGATAAAACGAATGACAACACTATCCAAATTATGCTATATATGTCATGAACGCGGCCCTAAAAGAAATACCACTGAATTTTTGATAGGTTGGACCTGATTGGTTGTTTTCGTCTAAATCCGGGAGGTAACTCTGTAGGAATTCTGTACACTTTCAATCCACTTTTTGATTGAAGCTCTGAAAATATATGAAAATAAAATATTTCAAACTGTATACAAATAAAAATACAAAGATTATAAAGATGGACCAAATAACTAATGATCTCCATCATCAATTAATACTTCTTATATTTTCCAATGTGAAAGAGATTTATTTCCTTTTACTTAAATTAAAATACAAGAACATATCACACTGCATACATAAGCAGGAGTTAACAATGTGCAATTGCAATTAAAAACAATTAGTTTAAAAAAAATCTTTTTATACAGTTTTTTCTTGTTCTAAGGATACAGTTTCAGAGATAGTCCACTCTGCAGACTTAAGAGAGTAAAAGCAAAACTAAACTACAGCATACCAGTTTTAATAGTTAAGCATGGACAGATAAATTTGTAAATAAAAACAGGTGTGCATAATAATTTTTCTAAAAATCACCTTTACCAGTTTCAATAAAGATGTCCCGGGAAATTGACATTTCAAACATGTTATTATTACATGTATACAATCAATGCTCATCTTTTAACTACTAATTAGGAATCTTTCTAAATTTAGCAGCTACATATATATGAATACTTTATACATGTAGTCATAAGCTTTTGAAATGTACACAGTGCAGCCTCACTTTTTAAATACCACAATTGGTACATCACTGAATGAATAAATTATTGCGCCTTGCCTATTTTTCTCCACCAATTGGGAAAAAAGATTCATCCGCACACATGTTCACATCATTTATAAGGCACATAGAGCACCCAAAATAGCTGCATTTTAATCGCAAAATAAAGGTATTAAAAAAAAAGTTCTTTCTGTAACACACAATTGATGAAGACAAAGTTTTCAATGAGAATTTAAGGTGGACTACTTGGACCCGTACCGAAAATATATTTCAGAAATATAAAATAATTGAATCTTCTCATGTTGTCACAGTATAATACACAATATAAGTAAAAATTACATACAAAAAGCATCTAAAAAAAACAGTGAGAAAATAAGACCTGAGAAAAATGCATTTTAGAGAAAAATATAACCACAGAAATTAGAAAGAAATACATTTTAATAATTCTGCAATTAGTAGATGGATTGTGTTGTTCTTGGAGTATGTTTTTTCTTACCTTTTTCTATTTATGTATACATGTATATTATTTTTTTTCAGGGCGGTATACCAGAAAATGTATAACATTCTTGTTTTTTTTTTTCTGTAGGATTTGGAAGAAAATATGTATGTCTCTCTGTCTCTCTCTCTATATATTTATCCTTTTATTTCTTTCCTTTGCATGTTTTGAAATAAGTTTCTCTTTATGTTTCTTCTTCTTTCAATACAGTAACCTGACTGTCTTGGTCTAATCTTAGTGCAAAATAAAAAGATAAAAAGAAAGAAGAATAAAGATGTGGAGAAAGAAGAATAAAGAAAGATGGTGGAGAGGGGGTTTCAGCTATATTTGATTTTGATGTACAACATATTCAGACTCTTTTTGAAAAATATTGGTGGCCCTTAAAAGGGCCGTTATTGTATAGAGTAAAGGTCAGTTTAAGCACGTTCTCCACGGATTCTGCGAGCCAACTGGATGTCTTTGGGCATGATGGTGACTCTCTTGGCGTGGATTGCACACAAGTTGGTGTCCTCGAAAAGACCAACGAGGTAAGCTTCACTGGCTTCCTGGAGGGCCATAACGGCAGAGCTCTGGAAACGAAGATCAGTCTTGAAGTCTTGAGCAATTTCACGAACTAATCTCTGGAAGGGGAGTTTCCTGATGAGGAGTTCAGTACTTTTCTGGTATCTTCTGATCTCACGAAGAGCGACTGTTCCTGGCCTGTATCTATGTGGCTTCTTAACTCCACCTGTGGCAGGTGCGCTCTTACGGGCGGCCTTGGTGGCAAGTTGTTTTCTTGGAGCTTTTCCTCCAGTGGATTTACGGGCGGTCTGCTTTGTACGAGCCATTGCGATATGTTCTCTGTGAAAATCTACGATTACACGACAGAATACTTTAAAACTTCGAATGTTAGTGTATTTGTGCTAGCCGCAATGTTTGCAAACACGACACTGATTGGCCTTTCGGTGTAATAAAACTCACGTTGATTGGTTGAAATCTCTGTATTATGATTGGACTGATCTGGAAGTTACTTTCACAGCTTTCAATCCCTTTTTGGACTGAAGCTAACAATTATTGTTCACCCCAAGCTAACATTTGGCACACATTTGTTTCTATTCTGTTTTGTTGTGATCGTGTCAACGAAAATTTAAATCAGAAAAAAAAGTACTCAAGAGTAATGAAGAATTGAATTATTCTTTATTCAAATAATAAATAATTGGTTAATCAACAGTCTGACACGAAATTAATAATTGACAGGAAAATAAGTCTCTGTAAATTAAATAGCAAAATAGGAAAAAAAAGAAGAAAAAAACATCATCCATCCATTTTGATCAGTATCCGATTGGTATAGACATGCAGCCGTTTTCTTAGAGCGTGTCGCCTGTTTCTCGTATAAAGACATGCTTATAACAGTACACAACTGTCACTCGTCTCACTCGTCTCAGTGTCTTGAAAAGGTTCTTACGACAGAGAGAACACTTTTTAATGTCTATAGTCTTTGTATTCTCTAGCTACATTCTCTGTATTCTCTATAGTCTCGGTATTCTCTCCAGTATACTGCACGCATACTGGGAAACTTGCTCATTGTTAAAGTATTATTTATTGTTTATATACGATTTTGCCGAATACAACTGATTTCAGCTTAAAAAAAAAAAAAATCTACACAACTATAAATATACGCATAAGTACTTTGTATTAGAACACAAACTATATATTATATATTTAAGAGAATGTGACAGCAGAAGAAGAAGAAGAAGAAAAGAATCCAGCTAGATCACAGACAAGACCGACACACACACAACGAACGAACGAACGAACGAACGAACGAACGAACGAACGAACGAACGAACGAACGAACGAACGAACGAACGAACGAATATATTTATATAAAAATAAGGTCAAAGATTGTAATTTGTGTGCGTAAATTATATAATATAATATATAGGACTGCAACTAATTTACACAACAAACGATACAAATATGCAACATTGACCACTAACAACTGAGTTTTTCTTCCTCTCGTGCTTGCGCATTTCCGTCGAATATACGTTATATGGTTGTATATTTTCTTGGACTTGTATAAGAAAAGAAAGAAAGAAAAAAAAAAGAAACATGTAATGTTCTTCATTTTTTTCACACCAACTATTGTAATATATGATAAGAAAGTAGACACCTGTATATTGTTTGCAAAGAAAAAAGAAAACAGAAAAATAAAAAGACAGAGAAATAGAGGGAGTGAGCTATGTTTGAGATTGCTTTCTGCATTCAACTAAATTGTACAACAAAATCAGATTCTTTTTGAAAAATGTTGGTGGCCCTGAAAAGGGCCGTTGTAAGTGAAGTTTCTGTTGTGTTGACTTTACTTGGCAGCTTTCTGTGTCTTCTTTGGCAGAAGTACAGCCTGGATGTTTGGTAAAACACCTCCTTGGGCAATGGTTACACCAGAGAGAAGTTTGTTCAATTCTTCGTCGTTTCTGATGGCCAACTGGAGATGACGGGGGATGATTCTGCTCTTCTTGTTGTCACGGGCAGCATTTCCTGCCAACTCCAAAACCTCAGCTGCTAAGTATTCCAAGACAGCGGCAAGGTAGACTGGTGCTCCGGCACCAACTCTCTCGGCGTAGTTTCCTTTCCTCAAAAGTCTGTGGATACGACCTACTGGGAACTGAAGTCCGGCACGGGATGACCTAGACTTTGCCTTTGCTTTTGCTTTTCCTCCTTTTCCTCGTCCTGACATTTTGATTTAATACGTTGTTTGACTTGAACAAGTATAAACAATGATTATCCCAAGAGGTGGTAGTTTACTATTTATACCCGCAAAACGGATTGAAAGATGTTTCAGTTCTAAACCAATCAAATCATCGCTTCTTCCAGGTAGTTAGGTTGAATGTTAGAAGGTGCTCTCTCCGAAGTTCGCGTTAAGTAAAAACTTTCAATCCGTTTTGCCGAGTATAAATAGAAATTTTTATTAACGGCCATCATTCACTGATTACATTTCAGAGAGTATACATCTGTCAAAATGCCACCAAAAGTTGGAACCAAAGGAGCCAAAAAGGCCGTAACAAAGGCAAAGACTGCCCGACCCGGCGGTGACAAGAAAAGGAGGAGGAAGAGGAGAGAATCCTATGCCATCTACATCTACAAAGTCTTGAGACAGGTTCACCCAGACACTGGAGTATCCTCAAAGGCTATGTCTATCATGAACAGTTTTGTCAACGACATCTTTGAGAGAATCGCTGCAGAAGCTTCCCGTCTCGCTCACTACAACAAGAGATCTACCATCACATCTCGGGAGATCCAGACTGCAGTTCGTCTGCTCTTACCCGGTGAATTGGCCAAGCACGCTGTCAGTGAAGGTACCAAAGCCGTCACAAAGTACACCAGCAGCAAGTAAACAACGAGAAGTTTCACTTCACAAACGGCCCTTTTCAGGGCCACCAACATTTTTCAAAAAGAGTCTTATTATTGTTGTACATAACAAACTTCTAAATCAAGCTGTGTCCCACCCCAAAAATGAACAATTTATCTATATCTGGATTCTGTCTTTTTGTCTTTCTTTCTTGCTTTCTTATTTTTCTCTTCTTTATTCTTCATCTGATTAGTCCGATTTCAAAAAAGGTTGTTATTAAAAATATACACAAAATTTAACGGGTTATACGTTTCTTCCTCTCTTTTTTTTGTGTGTCTAGAATAAAATTATACTTGAATATGTATTGATGAACCATTGTATAAAACATAAACACGAACAGATAAATTCAACGTTGACAGAAAGGGGGGCGGGGATAAAAAAAAAACAAAACCAAACAATATAAACTAGATTGAATGTTTGACAATGGAGAAAAATTAAGCAATATATTTATGACATAAAAGAATATGAAATAAAGAATAAAATTGTAATTTACATTACAAATCGGGATTCATATTGTATCCACAGACTTGCTTGCCTTTTTTTAATGGGGGTAAAATAAAAAATGAAAAAGTACAATATGAGCGAATAAAAGAAAAAAGGAAAGAAAAGAAAGTTGGGCAAGTTGGACAAGAGAAAGCTATGATTTTCATTTTTAAGTACAACAAATGCAGATTCTTTTTGAAATATGTTGGTGGCCCTGAAAAGGGCCGTTGTATTTGTATTTTTCAGCTGGCTGTTTAACCTCCGAATCCGTAAAGGGTACGTCCTTGACGTTTCAGGGCGTAGACAACATCCATGGCAGTGACAGTCTTCCTCTTTGCGTGCTCTGTGTATGTGACAGCATCACGGATGACATTTTCCAAAAAGACTTTCAAGACACCACGTGTTTCCTCGTAGATAAGACCAGAGATACGTTTGACACCACCTCTTCTTGCTAAACGACGGATTGCTGGTTTGGTGATACCTTGGATATTATCACGCAACACCTTCCTGTGACGTTTGGCGCCTCCTTTACCTAGACCTTTTCCTCCTTTACCTCTTCCTGACATGTTGCTTGCTTTGTGAAGTTCGATAAAACGAATGACAACACTATCCAAATTATGCTATATATGTCATGAACGCGGCCCTAAAAGAAATACCACTGAATTTTTGATAGGTTGGACCTGATTGGTTGTTTTCGTCTAAATCCGGGAGGTAACTCTGTAGGAATTCTGTACACTTTCAATCCACTTTTTGATTGAAGCTCTGAAAATATATGAAAATAAAATATTTCAAACTGTATACAAATAAAAATACAAAGATTATAAAAGATGGACCAAATAACTAATGATCTCCATCATCAATTAATACTTCTTATATTTTCCAATGTGAAAGAGATTTATTTCCTTTTACTTAAATTAAAATACAAGAACATATCACACTGCATACATAAGCAGGAGTTAACAATGTGCAATTGCAATTAAAAACAATTAGTTTAAAAAAAAATCTTTTTATACAGTTTTTTCTTGTTCTAAGGATACAGTTTCAGAGATAGTCCACTCTGCAGACTTAAGAGAGTAAAAGCAAAACTAAACTACAGCATACCAGTTTTAATAGTTAAGCATGGACAGATAAATTTGTAAATAAAAACAGGTGTGCATAATAATTTTTCTAAAAATCACCTTTACCAGTTTCAATAAAGATGTCCCGGGAAATTGACATTTCAAACATGTTATTATTACATGTATACAATCAATGCTCATCTTTTAACTACTAATTAGGAATCTTTCTAAATTTAGCAGCTACATATATATGAATACTTTATACATGTAGTCATAAGCTTTTGAAATGTACACAGTGCAGCCTCACTTTTTAAATACCACAATTGGTACATCACTGAATGAATAAATTATTGCGCCTTGCCTATTTTTCTCCACCAATTGGGAAAAAAGATTCATCCGCACACATGTTCACATCATTTATAAGGCACATAGAGCACCCAAAATAGCTGCATTTTAATCGCAAAATAAAGGTATTAAAAAAAAAGTTCTTTCTGTAACACACAATTGATGAAGACAAAGTTTTCAATGAGAATTTAAGGTGGACTACTTGGACCCGTACCGAAAATATATTTCAGAAATATAAAATAATTGAATCTTCTCATGTTGTCACAGTATAATACACAATATAAGTAAAAATTACATACAAAAAGCATCTAAAAAAAACAGTGAGAAAATAAGACCTGAGAAAAATGCATTTTAGAGAAAAATATAACCACAGAAATTAGAAAGAAATACATTTTAATAATTCTGCAATTAGTAGATGGATTGTGTTGTTCTTGGAGTATGTTTTTTCTTACCTTTTTCTATTTATGTATACATGTATATTATTTTTTTTCAGGGCGGTATACCAGAAAATGTATAACATTCTTGTTTTTTTTTTTCTGTAGGATTTGGAAGAAAATATGTATGTCTCTCTGTCTCTCTCTCTATATATTTATCCTTTTATTTCTTTCCTTTGCATGTTTTGAAATAAGTTTCTCTTTATGTTTCTTCTTCTTTCAATACAGTAACCTGACTGTCTTGGTCTAATCTTAGTGCAAAATAAAAAGATAAAAAGAAAGAAGAATAAAGATGTGGAGAAAGAAGAATAAAGAAAGATGGTGGAGAGGGGGTTTCAGCTATATTTGATTTTGATGTACAACATATTCAGACTCTTTTTGAAAAATATTGGTGGCCCTTAAAAGGGCCGTTATTGTATAGAGTAAAGGTCAGTTTAAGCACGTTCTCCACGGATTCTGCGAGCCAACTGGATGTCTTTGGGCATGATGGTGACTCTCTTGGCGTGGATTGCACACAAGTTGGTGTCCTCGAAAAGACCAACGAGGTAAGCTTCACTGGCTTCCTGGAGGGCCATAACGGCAGAGCTCTGGAAACGAAGATCAGTCTTGAAGTCTTGAGCAATTTCACGAACTAATCTCTGGAAGGGGAGTTTCCTGATGAGGAGTTCAGTACTTTTCTGGTATCTTCTGATCTCACGAAGAGCGACTGTTCCTGGCCTGTATCTATGTGGCTTCTTAACTCCACCTGTGGCAGGTGCGCTCTTACGGGCGGCCTTGGTGGCAAGTTGTTTTCTTGGAGCTTTTCCTCCAGTGGATTTACGGGCGGTCTGCTTTGTACGAGCCATTGCGATATGTTCTCTGTGAAAATCTACGATTACACGACAGAATACTTTAAAACTTCGAATGTTAGTGTATTTGTGCTAGCCGCAATGTTTGCAAACACGACACTGATTGGCCTTTCGGTGTAATAAAACTCACGTTGATTGGTTGAAATCTCTGTATTATGATTGGACTGATCTGGAAGTTACTTTCACAGCTTTCAATCCCTTTTTGGACTGAAGCTAACAATTATTGTTCACCCCAAGCTAACATTTGGCACACATTTGTTTCTATTCTGTTTTGTTGTGATCGTGTCAACGAAAATTTAAATCAGAAAAAAAAGTACTCAAGAGTAATGAAGAATTGAATTATTCTTTATTCAAATAATAAATAATTGGTTAATCAACAGTCTGACACGAAATTAATAATTGACAGGAAAATAAGTCTCTGTAAATTAAATAGCAAAATAGGAAAAAAAAGAAGAAAAAAACATCATCCATCCATTTTGATCAGTATCCGATTGGTATAGACATGCAGCCGTTTTCTTAGAGCGTGTCGCCTGTTTCTCGTATAAAGACATGCTTATAACAGTACACAACTGTCACTCGTCTCACTCGTCTCAGTGTCTTGAAAAGGTTCTTACGACAGAGAGAACACTTTTTAATGTCTATAGTCTTTGTATTCTCTAGCTACATTCTCTGTATTCTCTATAGTCTCGGTATTCTCTCCAGTATACTGCACGCATACTGGGAAACTTGCTCATTGTTAAAGTATTATTTATTGTTTATATACGATTTTGCCGAATACAACTGATTTCAGCTTAAAAAAAAAAAAAAATCTACACAACTATAAATATACGCATAAGTACTTTGTATTAGAACACAAACTATATATTATATATTTAAGAGAATGTGACAGCAGAAGAAGAAGAAGAAGAAAAGAATCCAGCTAGATCACAGACAAGACCGACACACACACAACGAACGAACGAACGAACGAACGAACGAACGAACGAACGAACGAACGAACGAACGAACGAACGAACGAACGAACGAACGAACGAACGAATATATTTATATAAAAATAAGGTCAAAGATTGTAATTTGTGTGCGTAAATTATATAATATAATATATAGGACTGCAACTAATTTACACAACAAACGATACAAATATGCAACATTGACCACTAACAACTGAGTTTTTCTTCCTCTCGTGCTTGCGCATTTCCGTCGAATATACGTTATATGGTTGTATATTTTCTTGGACTTGTATAAGAAAAGAAAGAAAGAAAAAAAAAAGAAACATGTAATGTTCTTCATTTTTTTCACACCAACTATTGTAATATATGATAAGAAAGTAGACACCTGTATATTGTTTGCAAAGAAAAAAGAAAACAGAAAAATAAAAAGACAGAGAAATAGAGGGAGTGAGCTATGTTTGAGATTGCTTTCTGCATTCAACTAAATTGTACAACAAAATCAGATTCTTTTTGAAAAATGTTGGTGGCCCTGAAAAGGGCCGTTGTAAGTGAAGTTTCTGTTGTGTTGACTTTACTTGGCAGCTTTCTGTGTCTTCTTTGGCAGAAGTACAGCCTGGATGTTTGGTAAAACACCTCCTTGGGCAATGGTTACACCAGAGAGAAGTTTGTTCAATTCTTCGTCGTTTCTGATGGCCAACTGGAGATGACGGGGGATGATTCTGCTCTTCTTGTTGTCACGGGCAGCATTTCCTGCCAACTCCAAAACCTCAGCTGCTAAGTATTCCAAGACAGCGGCAAGGTAGACTGGTGCTCCGGCACCAACTCTCTCGGCGTAGTTTCCTTTCCTCAAAAGTCTGTGGATACGACCTACTGGGAACTGAAGTCCGGCACGGGATGACCTAGACTTTGCCTTTGCTTTTGCTTTTCCTCCTTTTCCTCGTCCTGACATTTTGATTTAATACGTTGTTTGACTTGAACAAGTATAAACAATGATTATCCCAAGAGGTGGTAGTTTACTATTTATACCCGCAAAACGGATTGAAAGATGTTTCAGTTCTAAACCAATCAAATCATCGCTTCTTCCAGGTAGTTAGGTTGAATGTTAGAAGGTGCTCTCTCCGAAGTTCGCGTTAAGTAAAAACTTTCAATCCGTTTTGCCGAGTATAAATAGAAATTTTTATTAACGGCCATCATTCACTGATTACATTTCAGAGAGTATACATCTGTCAAAATGCCACCAAAAGTTGGAACCAAAGGAGCCAAAAAGGCCGTAACAAAGGCAAAGACTGCCCGACCCGGCGGTGACAAGAAAAGGAGGAGGAAGAGGAGAGAATCCTATGCCATCTACATCTACAAAGTCTTGAGACAGGTTCACCCAGACACTGGAGTATCCTCAAAGGCTATGTCTATCATGAACAGTTTTGTCAACGACATCTTTGAGAGAATCGCTGCAGAAGCTTCCCGTCTCGCTCACTACAACAAGAGATCTACCATCACATCTCGGGAGATCCAGACTGCAGTTCGTCTGCTCTTACCCGGTGAATTGGCCAAGCACGCTGTCAGTGAAGGTACCAAAGCCGTCACAAAGTACACCAGCAGCAAGTAAACAACGAGAAGTTTCACTTCACAAACGGCCCTTTTCAGGGCCACCAACATTTTTCAAAAAGAGTCTTATTATTGTTGTACATAACAAACTTCTAAATCAAGCTGTGTCCCACCCCAAAAATGAACAATTTATCTATATCTGGATTCTGTCTTTTTGTCTTTCTTTCTTGCTTTCTTATTTTTCTCTTCTTTATTCTTCATCTGATTAGTCCGATTTCAAAAAAGGTTGTTATTAAAAATATACACAAAATTTAACGGGTTATACGTTTCTTCCTCTCTTTTTTTTGTGTGTCTAGAATAAAATTATACTTGAATATGTATTGATGAACCATTGTATAAAACATAAACACGAACAGATAAATTCAACGTTGACAGAAAGGGGGGCGGGGATAAAAAAAAAACAAAACCAAACAATATAAACTAGATTGAATGTTTGACAATGGAGAAAAATTAAGCAATATATTTATGACATAAAAGAATATGAAATAAAGAATAAAATTGTAATTTACATTACAAATCGGGATTCATATTGTATCCACAGACTTGCTTGCCTTTTTTTAATGGGGGTAAAATAAAAAATGAAAAAGTACAATATGAGCGAATAAAAGAAAAAAGGAAAGAAAAGAAAGTTGGGCAAGTTGGACAAGAGAAAGCTATGATTTTCATTTTTAAGTACAACAAATGCAGATTCTTTTTGAAATATGTTGGTGGCCCTGAAAAGGGCCGTTGTATTTGTATTTTTCAGCTGGCTGTTTAACCTCCGAATCCGTAAAGGGTACGTCCTTGACGTTTCAGGGCGTAGACAACATCCATGGCAGTGACAGTCTTCCTCTTTGCGTGCTCTGTGTATGTGACAGCATCACGGATGACATTTTCCAAAAAGACTTTCAAGACACCACGTGTTTCCTCGTAGATAAGACCAGAGATACGTTTGACACCACCTCTTCTTGCTAAACGACGGATTGCTGGTTTGGTGATACCTTGGATATTATCACGCAACACCTTCCTGTGACGTTTGGCGCCTCCTTTACCTAGACCTTTTCCTCCTTTACCTCTTCCTGACATGTTGCTTGCTTTGTGAAGTTCGATAAAACGAATGACAACACTATCCAAATTATGCTATATATGTCATGAACGCGGCCCTAAAAGAAATACCACTGAATTTTTGATAGGTTGGACCTGATTGGTTGTTTTCGTCTAAATCCGGGAGGTAACTCTGTAGGAATTCTGTACACTTTCAATCCACTTTTTGATTGAAGCTCTGAAAATATATGAAAATAAAATATTTCAAACTGTATACAAATAAAAATACAAAGATTATAAAAGATGGACCAAATAACTAATGATCTCCATCATCAATTAATACTTCTTATATTTTCCAATGTGAAAGAGATTTATTTCCTTTTACTTAAATTAAAATACAAGAACATATCACACTGCATACATAAGCAGGAGTTAACAATGTGCAATTGCAATTAAAAACAATTAGTTTAAAAAAAATCTTTTTATACAGTTTTTTCTTGTTCTAAGGATACAGTTTCAGAGATAGTCCACTCTGCAGACTTAAGAGAGTAAAAGCAAAACTAAACTACAGCATACCAGTTTTAATAGTTAAGCATGGACAGATAAATTTGTAAATAAAAACAGGTGTGCATAATAATTTTTCTAAAAATCACCTTTACCAGTTTCAATAAAGATGTCCCGGGAAATTGACATTTCAAACATGTTATTATTACATGTATACAATCAATGCTCATCTTTTAACTACTAATTAGGAATCTTTCTAAATTTAGCAGCTACATATATATGAATACTTTATACATGTAGTCATAAGCTTTTGAAATGTACACAGTGCAGCCTCACTTTTTAAATACCACAATTGGTACATCACTGAATGAATAAATTATTGCGCCTTGCCTATTTTTCTCCACCAATTGGGAAAAAAGATTCATCCGCACACATGTTCACATCATTTATAAGGCACATAGAGCACCCAAAATAGCTGCATTTTAATCGCAAAATAAAGGTATTAAAAAAAAAGTTCTTTCTGTAACACACAATTGATGAAGACAAAGTTTTCAATGAGAATTTAAGGTGGACTACTTGGACCCGTACCGAAAATATATTTCAGAAATATAAAATAATTGAATCTTCTCATGTTGTCACAGTATAATACACAATATAAGTAAAAATTACATACAAAAAGCATCTAAAAAAAACAGTGAGAAAATAAGACCTGAGAAAAATGCATTTTAGAGAAAAATATAACCACAGAAATTAGAAAGAAATACATTTTAATAATTCTGCAATTAGTAGATGGATTGTGTTGTTCTTGGAGTATGTTTTTTCTTACCTTTTTCTATTTATGTATACATGTATATTATTTTTTTTCAGGGCGGTATACCAGAAAATGTATAACATTCTTGTTTTTTTTTTTCTGTAGGATTTGGAAGAAAATATGTATGTCTCTCTGTCTCTCTCTCTATATATTTATCCTTTTATTTCTTTCCTTTGCATGTTTTGAAATAAGTTTCTCTTTATGTTTCTTCTTCTTTCAATACAGTAACCTGACTGTCTTGGTCTAATCTTAGTGCAAAATAAAAAGATAAAAAGAAAGAAGAATAAAGATGTGGAGAAAGAAGAATAAAGAAAGATGGTGGAGAGGGGGTTTCAGCTATATTTGATTTTGATGTACAACATATTCAGACTCTTTTTGAAAAATATTGGTGGCCCTTAAAAGGGCCGTTATTGTATAGAGTAAAGGTCAGTTTAAGCACGTTCTCCACGGATTCTGCGAGCCAACTGGATGTCTTTGGGCATGATGGTGACTCTCTTGGCGTGGATTGCACACAAGTTGGTGTCCTCGAAAAGACCAACGAGGTAAGCTTCACTGGCTTCCTGGAGGGCCATAACGGCAGAGCTCTGGAAACGAAGATCAGTCTTGAAGTCTTGAGCAATTTCACGAACTAATCTCTGGAAGGGGAGTTTCCTGATGAGGAGTTCAGTACTTTTCTGGTATCTTCTGATCTCACGAAGAGCGACTGTTCCTGGCCTGTATCTATGTGGCTTCTTAACTCCACCTGTGGCAGGTGCGCTCTTACGGGCGGCCTTGGTGGCAAGTTGTTTTCTTGGAGCTTTTCCTCCAGTGGATTTACGGGCGGTCTGCTTTGTACGAGCCATTGCGATATGTTCTCTGTGAAAATCTACGATTACACGACAGAATACTTTAAAACTTCGAATGTTAGTGTATTTGTGCTAGCCGCAATGTTTGCAAACACGACACTGATTGGCCTTTCGGTGTAATAAAACTCACGTTGATTGGTTGAAATCTCTGTATTATGATTGGACTGATCTGGAAGTTACTTTCACAGCTTTCAATCCCTTTTTGGACTGAAGCTAACAATTATTGTTCACCCCAAGCTAACATTTGGCACACATTTGTTTCTATTCTGTTTTGTTGTGATCGTGTCAACGAAAATTTAAATCAGAAAAAAAAGTACTCAAGAGTAATGAAGAATTGAATTATTCTTTATTCAAATAATAAATAATTGGTTAATCAACAGTCTGACACGAAATTAATAATTGACAGGAAAATAAGTCTCTGTAAATTAAATAGCAAAATAGGAAAAAAAAGAAGAAAAAAACATCATCCATCCATTTTGATCAGTATCCGATTGGTATAGACATGCAGCCGTTTTCTTAGAGCGTGTCGCCTGTTTCTCGTATAAAGACATGCTTATAACAGTACACAACTGTCACTCGTCTCACTCGTCTCAGTGTCTTGAAAAGGTTCTTACGACAGAGAGAACACTTTTTAATGTCTATAGTCTTTGTATTCTCTAGCTACATTCTCTGTATTCTCTATAGTCTCGGTATTCTCTCCAGTATACTGCACGCATACTGGGAAACTTGCTCATTGTTAAAGTATTATTTATTGTTTATATACGATTTTGCCGAATACAACTGATTTCAGCTTAAAAAAAAAAAAAAATCTACACAACTATAAATATACGCATAAGTACTTTGTATTAGAACACAAACTATATATTATATATTTAAGAGAATGTGACAGCAGAAGAAGAAGAAGAAGAAAAGAATCCAGCTAGATCACAGACAAGACCGACACACACACAACGAACGAACGAACGAACGAACGAACGAACGAACGAACGAACGAACGAACGAACGAACGAACGAACGAACGAACGAACGAACGAACGAATATATTTATATAAAAATAAGGTCAAAGATTGTAATTTGTGTGCGTAAATTATATAATATAATATATAGGACTGCAACTAATTTACACAACAAACGATACAAATATGCAACATTGACCACTAACAACTGAGTTTTTCTTCCTCTCGTGCTTGCGCATTTCCGTCGAATATACGTTATATGGTTGTATATTTTCTTGGACTTGTATAAGAAAAGAAAGAAAGAAAAAAAAAAGAAACATGTAATGTTCTTCATTTTTTTCACACCAACTATTGTAATATATGATAAGAAAGTAGACACCTGTATATTGTTTGCAAAGAAAAAAGAAAACAGAAAAATAAAAAGACAGAGAAATAGAGGGAGTGAGCTATGTTTGAGATTGCTTTCTGCATTCAACTAAATTGTACAACAAAATCAGATTCTTTTTGAAAAATGTTGGTGGCCCTGAAAAGGGCCGTTGTAAGTGAAGTTTCTGTTGTGTTGACTTTACTTGGCAGCTTTCTGTGTCTTCTTTGGCAGAAGTACAGCCTGGATGTTTGGTAAAACACCTCCTTGGGCAATGGTTACACCAGAGAGAAGTTTGTTCAATTCTTCGTCGTTTCTGATGGCCAACTGGAGATGACGGGGGATGATTCTGCTCTTCTTGTTGTCACGGGCAGCATTTCCTGCCAACTCCAAAACCTCAGCTGCTAAGTATTCCAAGACAGCGGCAAGGTAGACTGGTGCTCCGGCACCAACTCTCTCGGCGTAGTTTCCTTTCCTCAAAAGTCTGTGGATACGACCTACTGGGAACTGAAGTCCGGCACGGGATGACCTAGACTTTGCCTTTGCTTTTGCTTTTCCTCCTTTTCCTCGTCCTGACATTTTGATTTAATACGTTGTTTGACTTGAACAAGTATAAACAATGATTATCCCAAGAGGTGGTAGTTTACTATTTATACCCGCAAAACGGATTGAAAGATGTTTCAGTTCTAAACCAATCAAATCATCGCTTCTTCCAGGTAGTTAGGTTGAATGTTAGAAGGTGCTCTCTCCGAAGTTCGCGTTAAGTAAAAACTTTCAATCCGTTTTGCCGAGTATAAATAGAAATTTTTATTAACGGCCATCATTCACTGATTACATTTCAGAGAGTATACATCTGTCAAAATGCCACCAAAAGTTGGAACCAAAGGAGCCAAAAAGGCCGTAACAAAGGCAAAGACTGCCCGACCCGGCGGTGACAAGAAAAGGAGGAGGAAGAGGAGAGAATCCTATGCCATCTACATCTACAAAGTCTTGAGACAGGTTCACCCAGACACTGGAGTATCCTCAAAGGCTATGTCTATCATGAACAGTTTTGTCAACGACATCTTTGAGAGAATCGCTGCAGAAGCTTCCCGTCTCGCTCACTACAACAAGAGATCTACCATCACATCTCGGGAGATCCAGACTGCAGTTCGTCTGCTCTTACCCGGTGAATTGGCCAAGCACGCTGTCAGTGAAGGTACCAAAGCCGTCACAAAGTACACCAGCAGCAAGTAAACAACGAGAAGTTTCACTTCACAAACGGCCCTTTTCAGGGCCACCAACATTTTTCAAAAAGAGTCTTATTATTGTTGTACATAACAAACTTCTAAATCAAGCTGTGTCCCACCCCAAAAATGAACAATTTATCTATATCTGGATTCTGTCTTTTTGTCTTTCTTTCTTGCTTTCTTATTTTTCTCTTCTTTATTCTTCATCTGATTAGTCCGATTTCAAAAAAGGTTGTTATTAAAAATATACACAAAATTTAACGGGTTATACGTTTCTTCCTCTCTTTTTTTTGTGTGTCTAGAATAAAATTATACTTGAATATGTATTGATGAACCATTGTATAAAACATAAACACGAACAGATAAATTCAACGTTGACAGAAAGGGGGGCGGGGATAAAAAAAAAACAAAACCAAACAATATAAACTAGATTGAATGTTTGACAATGGAGAAAAATTAAGCAATATATTTATGACATAAAAGAATATGAAATAAAGAATAAAATTGTAATTTACATTACAAATCGGGATTCATATTGTATCCACAGACTTGCTTGCCTTTTTTTAATGGGGGTAAAATAAAAAATGAAAAAGTACAATATGAGCGAATAAAAGAAAAAAGGAAAGAAAAGAAAGTTGGGCAAGTTGGACAAGAGAAAGCTATGATTTTCATTTTTAAGTACAACAAATGCAGATTCTTTTTGAAATATGTTGGTGGCCCTGAAAAGGGCCGTTGTATTTGTATTTTTCAGCTGGCTGTTTAACCTCCGAATCCGTAAAGGGTACGTCCTTGACGTTTCAGGGCGTAGACAACATCCATGGCAGTGACAGTCTTCCTCTTTGCGTGCTCTGTGTATGTGACAGCATCACGGATGACATTTTCCAAAAAGACTTTCAAGACACCACGTGTTTCCTCGTAGATAAGACCAGAGATACGTTTGACACCACCTCTTCTTGCTAAACGACGGATTGCTGGTTTGGTGATACCTTGGATATTATCACGCAACACCTTCCTGTGACGTTTGGCGCCTCCTTTACCTAGACCTTTTCCTCCTTTACCTCTTCCTGACATGTTGCTTGCTTTGTGAAGTTCGATAAAACGAATGACAACACTATCCAAATTATGCTATATATGTCATGAACGCGGCCCTAAAAGAAATACCACTGAATTTTTGATAGGTTGGACCTGATTGGTTGTTTTCGTCTAAATCCGGGAGGTAACTCTGTAGGAATTCTGTACACTTTCAATCCACTTTTTGATTGAAGCTCTGAAAATATATGAAAATAAAATATTTCAAACTGTATACAAATAAAAATACAAAGATTATAAAAGATGGACCAAATAACTAATGATCTCCATCATCAATTAATACTTCTTATATTTTCCAATGTGAAAGAGATTTATTTCCTTTTACTTAAATTAAAATACAAGAACATATCACACTGCATACATAAGCAGGAGTTAACAATGTGCAATTGCAATTAAAAACAATTAGTTTAAAAAAAATCTTTTTATACAGTTTTTTCTTGTTCTAAGGATACAGTTTCAGAGATAGTCCACTCTGCAGACTTAAGAGAGTAAAAGCAAAACTAAACTACAGCATACCAGTTTTAATAGTTAAGCATGGACAGATAAATTTGTAAATAAAAACAGGTGTGCATAATAATTTTTCTAAAAATCACCTTTACCAGTTTCAATAAAGATGTCCCGGGAAATTGACATTTCAAACATGTTATTATTACATGTATACAATCAATGCTCATCTTTTAACTACTAATTAGGAATCTTTCTAAATTTAGCAGCTACATATATATGAATACTTTATACATGTAGTCATAAGCTTTTGAAATGTACACAGTGCAGCCTCACTTTTTAAATACCACAATTGGTACATCACTGAATGAATAAATTATTGCGCCTTGCCTATTTTTCTCCACCAATTGGGAAAAAAGATTCATCCGCACACATGTTCACATCATTTATAAGGCACATAGAGCACCCAAAATAGCTGCATTTTAATCGCAAAATAAAGGTATTAAAAAAAAAGTTCTTTCTGTAACACACAATTGATGAAGACAAAGTTTTCAATGAGAATTTAAGGTGGACTACTTGGACCCGTACCGAAAATATATTTCAGAAATATAAAATAATTGAATCTTCTCATGTTGTCACAGTATAATACACAATATAAGTAAAAATTACATACAAAAAGCATCTAAAAAAAACAGTGAGAAAATAAGACCTGAGAAAAATGCATTTTAGAGAAAAATATAACCACAGAAATTAGAAAGAAATACATTTTAATAATTCTGCAATTAGTAGATGGATTGTGTTGTTCTTGGAGTATGTTTTTTCTTACCTTTTTCTATTTATGTATACATGTATATTATTTTTTTTCAGGGCGGTATACCAGAAAATGTATAACATTCTTGTTTTTTTTTTTCTGTAGGATTTGGAAGAAAATATGTATGTCTCTCTGTCTCTCTCTCTATATATTTATCCTTTTATTTCTTTCCTTTGCATGTTTTGAAATAAGTTTCTCTTTATGTTTCTTCTTCTTTCAATACAGTAACCTGACTGTCTTGGTCTAATCTTAGTGCAAAATAAAAAGATAAAAAGAAAGAAGAATAAAGATGTGGAGAAAGAAGAATAAAGAAAGATGGTGGAGAGGGGGTTTCAGCTATATTTGATTTTGATGTACAACATATTCAGACTCTTTTTGAAAAATATTGGTGGCCCTTAAAAGGGCCGTTATTGTATAGAGTAAAGGTCAGTTTAAGCACGTTCTCCACGGATTCTGCGAGCCAACTGGATGTCTTTGGGCATGATGGTGACTCTCTTGGCGTGGATTGCACACAAGTTGGTGTCCTCGAAAAGACCAACGAGGTAAGCTTCACTGGCTTCCTGGAGGGCCATAACGGCAGAGCTCTGGAAACGAAGATCAGTCTTGAAGTCTTGAGCAATTTCACGAACTAATCTCTGGAAGGGGAGTTTCCTGATGAGGAGTTCAGTACTTTTCTGGTATCTTCTGATCTCACGAAGAGCGACTGTTCCTGGCCTGTATCTATGTGGCTTCTTAACTCCACCTGTGGCAGGTGCGCTCTTACGGGCGGCCTTGGTGGCAAGTTGTTTTCTTGGAGCTTTTCCTCCAGTGGATTTACGGGCGGTCTGCTTTGTACGAGCCATTGCGATATGTTCTCTGTGAAAATCTACGATTACACGACAGAATACTTTAAAACTTCGAATGTTAGTGTATTTGTGCTAGCCGCAATGTTTGCAAACACGACACTGATTGGCCTTTCGGTGTAATAAAACTCACGTTGATTGGTTGAAATCTCTGTATTATGATTGGACTGATCTGGAAGTTACTTTCACAGCTTTCAATCCCTTTTTGGACTGAAGCTAACAATTATTGTTCACCCCAAGCTAACATTTGGCACACATTTGTTTCTATTCTGTTTTGTTGTGATCGTGTCAACGAAAATTTAAATCAGAAAAAAAAGTACTCAAGAGTAATGAAGAATTGAATTATTCTTTATTCAAATAATAAATAATTGGTTAATCAACAGTCTGACACGAAATTAATAATTGACAGGAAAATAAGTCTCTGTAAATTAAATAGCAAAATAGGAAAAAAAAGAAGAAAAAAACATCATCCATCCATTTTGATCAGTATCCGATTGGTATAGACATGCAGCCGTTTTCTTAGAGCGTGTCGCCTGTTTCTCGTATAAAGACATGCTTATAACAGTACACAACTGTCACTCGTCTCACTCGTCTCAGTGTCTTGAAAAGGTTCTTACGACAGAGAGAACACTTTTTAATGTCTATAGTCTTTGTATTCTCTAGCTACATTCTCTGTATTCTCTATAGTCTCGGTATTCTCTCCAGTATACTGCACGCATACTGGGAAACTTGCTCATTGTTAAAGTATTATTTATTGTTTATATACGATTTTGCCGAATACAACTGATTTCAGCTTAAAAAAAAAAAAAAATCTACACAACTATAAATATACGCATAAGTACTTTGTATTAGAACACAAACTATATATTATATATTTAAGAGAATGTGACAGCAGAAGAAGAAGAAGAAGAAAAGAATCCAGCTAGATCACAGACAAGACCGACACACACACAACGAACGAACGAACGAACGAACGAACGAACGAACGAACGAACGAACGAACGAACGAACGAACGAACGAACGAACGAACGAACGAACGAATATATTTATATAAAAATAAGGTCAAAGATTGTAATTTGTGTGCGTAAATTATATAATATAATATATAGGACTGCAACTAATTTACACAACAAACGATACAAATATGCAACATTGACCACTAACAACTGAGTTTTTCTTCCTCTCGTGCTTGCGCATTTCCGTCGAATATACGTTATATGGTTGTATATTTTCTTGGACTTGTATAAGAAAAGAAAGAAAGAAAAAAAAAAGAAACATGTAATGTTCTTCATTTTTTTCACACCAACTATTGTAATATATGATAAGAAAGTAGACACCTGTATATTGTTTGCAAAGAAAAAAGAAAACAGAAAAATAAAAAGACAGAGAAATAGAGGGAGTGAGCTATGTTTGAGATTGCTTTCTGCATTCAACTAAATTGTACAACAAAATCAGATTCTTTTTGAAAAATGTTGGTGGCCCTGAAAAGGGCCGTTGTAAGTGAAGTTTCTGTTGTGTTGACTTTACTTGGCAGCTTTCTGTGTCTTCTTTGGCAGAAGTACAGCCTGGATGTTTGGTAAAACACCTCCTTGGGCAATGGTTACACCAGAGAGAAGTTTGTTCAATTCTTCGTCGTTTCTGATGGCCAACTGGAGATGACGGGGGATGATTCTGCTCTTCTTGTTGTCACGGGCAGCATTTCCTGCCAACTCCAAAACCTCAGCTGCTAAGTATTCCAAGACAGCGGCAAGGTAGACTGGTGCTCCGGCACCAACTCTCTCGGCGTAGTTTCCTTTCCTCAAAAGTCTGTGGATACGACCTACTGGGAACTGAAGTCCGGCACGGGATGACCTAGACTTTGCCTTTGCTTTTGCTTTTCCTCCTTTTCCTCGTCCTGACATTTTGATTTAATACGTTGTTTGACTTGAACAAGTATAAACAATGATTATCCCAAGAGGTGGTAGTTTACTATTTATACCCGCAAAACGGATTGAAAGATGTTTCAGTTCTAAACCAATCAAATCATCGCTTCTTCCAGGTAGTTAGGTTGAATGTTAGAAGGTGCTCTCTCCGAAGTTCGCGTTAAGTAAAAACTTTCAATCCGTTTTGCCGAGTATAAATAGAAATTTTTATTAACGGCCATCATTCACTGATTACATTTCAGAGAGTATACATCTGTCAAAATGCCACCAAAAGTTGGAACCAAAGGAGCCAAAAAGGCCGTAACAAAGGCAAAGACTGCCCGACCCGGCGGTGACAAGAAAAGGAGGAGGAAGAGGAGAGAATCCTATGCCATCTACATCTACAAAGTCTTGAGACAGGTTCACCCAGACACTGGAGTATCCTCAAAGGCTATGTCTATCATGAACAGTTTTGTCAACGACATCTTTGAGAGAATCGCTGCAGAAGCTTCCCGTCTCGCTCACTACAACAAGAGATCTACCATCACATCTCGGGAGATCCAGACTGCAGTTCGTCTGCTCTTACCCGGTGAATTGGCCAAGCACGCTGTCAGTGAAGGTACCAAAGCCGTCACAAAGTACACCAGCAGCAAGTAAACAACGAGAAGTTTCACTTCACAAACGGCCCTTTTCAGGGCCACCAACATTTTTCAAAAAGAGTCTTATTATTGTTGTACATAACAAACTTCTAAATCAAGCTGTGTCCCACCCCAAAAATGAACAATTTATCTATATCTGGATTCTGTCTTTTTGTCTTTCTTTCTTGCTTTCTTATTTTTCTCTTCTTTATTCTTCATCTGATTAGTCCGATTTCAAAAAAGGTTGTTATTAAAAATATACACAAAATTTAACGGGTTATACGTTTCTTCCTCTCTTTTTTTTGTGTGTCTAGAATAAAATTATACTTGAATATGTATTGATGAACCATTGTATAAAACATAAACACGAACAGATAAATTCAACGTTGACAGAAAGGGGGGCGGGGATAAAAAAAAAACAAAACCAAACAATATAAACTAGATTGAATGTTTGACAATGGAGAAAAATTAAGCAATATATTTATGACATAAAAGAATATGAAATAAAGAATAAAATTGTAATTTACATTACAAATCGGGATTCATATTGTATCCACAGACTTGCTTGCCTTTTTTTAATGGGGGTAAAATAAAAAATGAAAAAGTACAATATGAGCGAATAAAAGAAAAAAGGAAAGAAAAGAAAGTTGGGCAAGTTGGACAAGAGAAAGCTATGATTTTCATTTTTAAGTACAACAAATGCAGATTCTTTTTGAAATATGTTGGTGGCCCTGAAAAGGGCCGTTGTATTTGTATTTTTCAGCTGGCTGTTTAACCTCCGAATCCGTAAAGGGTACGTCCTTGACGTTTCAGGGCGTAGACAACATCCATGGCAGTGACAGTCTTCCTCTTTGCGTGCTCTGTGTATGTGACAGCATCACGGATGACATTTTCCAAAAAGACTTTCAAGACACCACGTGTTTCCTCGTAGATAAGACCAGAGATACGTTTGACACCACCTCTTCTTGCTAAACGACGGATTGCTGGTTTGGTGATACCTTGGATATTATCACGCAACACCTTCCTGTGACGTTTGGCGCCTCCTTTACCTAGACCTTTTCCTCCTTTACCTCTTCCTGACATGTTGCTTGCTTTGTGAAGTTCGATAAAACGAATGACAACACTATCCAAATTATGCTATATATGTCATGAACGCGGCCCTAAAAGAAATACCACTGAATTTTTGATAGGTTGGACCTGATTGGTTGTTTTCGTCTAAATCCGGGAGGTAACTCTGTAGGAATTCTGTACACTTTCAATCCACTTTTTGATTGAAGCTCTGAAAATATATGAAAATAAAATATTTCAAACTGTATACAAATAAAAATACAAAGATTATAAAAGATGGACCAAATAACTAATGATCTCCATCATCAATTAATACTTCTTATATTTTCCAATGTGAAAGAGATTTATTTCCTTTTACTTAAATTAAAATACAAGAACATATCACACTGCATACATAAGCAGGAGTTAACAATGTGCAATTGCAATTAAAAACAATTAGTTTAAAAAAAATCTTTTTATACAGTTTTTTCTTGTTCTAAGGATACAGTTTCAGAGATAGTCCACTCTGCAGACTTAAGAGAGTAAAAGCAAAACTAAACTACAGCATACCAGTTTTAATAGTTAAGCATGGACAGATAAATTTGTAAATAAAAACAGGTGTGCATAATAATTTTTCTAAAAATCACCTTTACCAGTTTCAATAAAGATGTCCCGGGAAATTGACATTTCAAACATGTTATTATTACATGTATACAATCAATGCTCATCTTTTAACTACTAATTAGGAATCTTTCTAAATTTAGCAGCTACATATATATGAATACTTTATACATGTAGTCATAAGCTTTTGAAATGTACACAGTGCAGCCTCACTTTTTAAATACCACAATTGGTACATCACTGAATGAATAAATTATTGCGCCTTGCCTATTTTTCTCCACCAATTGGGAAAAAAGATTCATCCGCACACATGTTCACATCATTTATAAGGCACATAGAGCACCCAAAATAGCTGCATTTTAATCGCAAAATAAAGGTATTAAAAAAAAAGTTCTTTCTGTAACACACAATTGATGAAGACAAAGTTTTCAATGAGAATTTAAGGTGGACTACTTGGACCCGTACCGAAAATATATTTCAGAAATATAAAATAATTGAATCTTCTCATGTTGTCACAGTATAATACACAATATAAGTAAAAATTACATACAAAAAGCATCTAAAAAAAACAGTGAGAAAATAAGACCTGAGAAAAATGCATTTTAGAGAAAAATATAACCACAGAAATTAGAAAGAAATACATTTTAATAATTCTGCAATTAGTAGATGGATTGTGTTGTTCTTGGAGTATGTTTTTTCTTACCTTTTTCTATTTATGTATACATGTATATTATTTTTTTTCAGGGCGGTATACCAGAAAATGTATAACATTCTTGTTTTTTTTTTTCTGTAGGATTTGGAAGAAAATATGTATGTCTCTCTGTCTCTCTCTCTATATATTTATCCTTTTATTTCTTTCCTTTGCATGTTTTGAAATAAGTTTCTCTTTATGTTTCTTCTTCTTTCAATACAGTAACCTGACTGTCTTGGTCTAATCTTAGTGCAAAATAAAAAGATAAAAAGAAAGAAGAATAAAGATGTGGAGAAAGAAGAATAAAGAAAGATGGTGGAGAGGGGGTTTCAGCTATATTTGATTTTGATGTACAACATATTCAGACTCTTTTTGAAAAATATTGGTGGCCCTTAAAAGGGCCGTTATTGTATAGAGTAAAGGTCAGTTTAAGCACGTTCTCCACGGATTCTGCGAGCCAACTGGATGTCTTTGGGCATGATGGTGACTCTCTTGGCGTGGATTGCACACAAGTTGGTGTCCTCGAAAAGACCAACGAGGTAAGCTTCACTGGCTTCCTGGAGGGCCATAACGGCAGAGCTCTGGAAACGAAGATCAGTCTTGAAGTCTTGAGCAATTTCACGAACTAATCTCTGGAAGGGGAGTTTCCTGATGAGGAGTTCAGTACTTTTCTGGTATCTTCTGATCTCACGAAGAGCGACTGTTCCTGGCCTGTATCTATGTGGCTTCTTAACTCCACCTGTGGCAGGTGCGCTCTTACGGGCGGCCTTGGTGGCAAGTTGTTTTCTTGGAGCTTTTCCTCCAGTGGATTTACGGGCGGTCTGCTTTGTACGAGCCATTGCGATATGTTCTCTGTGAAAATCTACGATTACACGACAGAATACTTTAAAACTTCGAATGTTAGTGTATTTGTGCTAGCCGCAATGTTTGCAAACACGACACTGATTGGCCTTTCGGTGTAATAAAACTCACGTTGATTGGTTGAAATCTCTGTATTATGATTGGACTGATCTGGAAGTTACTTTCACAGCTTTCAATCCCTTTTTGGACTGAAGCTAACAATTATTGTTCACCCCAAGCTAACATTTGGCACACATTTGTTTCTATTCTGTTTTGTTGTGATCGTGTCAACGAAAATTTAAATCAGAAAAAAAAGTACTCAAGAGTAATGAAGAATTGAATTATTCTTTATTCAAATAATAAATAATTGGTTAATCAACAGTCTGACACGAAATTAATAATTGACAGGAAAATAAGTCTCTGTAAATTAAATAGCAAAATAGGAAAAAAAAGAAGAAAAAAACATCATCCATCCATTTTGATCAGTATCCGATTGGTATAGACATGCAGCCGTTTTCTTAGAGCGTGTCGCCTGTTTCTCGTATAAAGACATGCTTATAACAGTACACAACTGTCACTCGTCTCACTCGTCTCAGTGTCTTGAAAAGGTTCTTACGACAGAGAGAACACTTTTTAATGTCTATAGTCTTTGTATTCTCTAGCTACATTCTCTGTATTCTCTATAGTCTCGGTATTCTCTCCAGTATACTGCACGCATACTGGGAAACTTGCTCATTGTTAAAGTATTATTTATTGTTTATATACGATTTTGCCGAATACAACTGATTTCAGCTTAAAAAAAAAAAAAAATCTACACAACTATAAATATACGCATAAGTACTTTGTATTAGAACACAAACTATATATTATATATTTAAGAGAATGTGACAGCAGAAGAAGAAGAAGAAGAAAAGAATCCAGCTAGATCACAGACAAGACCGACACACACACAACGAACGAACGAACGAACGAACGAACGAACGAACGAACGAACGAACGAACGAACGAACGAACGAACGAACGAACGAACGAACGAACGAACGAATATATTTATATAAAAATAAGGTCAAAGATTGTAATTTGTGTGCGTAAATTATATAATATAATATATAGGACTGCAACTAATTTACACAACAAACGATACAAATATGCAACATTGACCACTAACAACTGAGTTTTTCTTCCTCTCGTGCTTGCGCATTTCCGTCGAATATACGTTATATGGTTGTATATTTTCTTGGACTTGTATAAGAAAAGAAAGAAAGAAAAAAAAAAGAAACATGTAATGTTCTTCATTTTTTTCACACCAACTATTGTAATATATGATAAGAAAGTAGACACCTGTATATTGTTTGCAAAGAAAAAAGAAAACAGAAAAATAAAAAGACAGAGAAATAGAGGGAGTGAGCTATGTTTGAGATTGCTTTCTGCATTCAACTAAATTGTACAACAAAATCAGATTCTTTTTGAAAAATGTTGGTGGCCCTGAAAAGGGCCGTTGTAAGTGAAGTTTCTGTTGTGTTGACTTTACTTGGCAGCTTTCTGTGTCTTCTTTGGCAGAAGTACAGCCTGGATGTTTGGTAAAACACCTCCTTGGGCAATGGTTACACCAGAGAGAAGTTTGTTCAATTCTTCGTCGTTTCTGATGGCCAACTGGAGATGACGGGGGATGATTCTGCTCTTCTTGTTGTCACGGGCAGCATTTCCTGCCAACTCCAAAACCTCAGCTGCTAAGTATTCCAAGACAGCGGCAAGGTAGACTGGTGCTCCGGCACCAACTCTCTCGGCGTAGTTTCCTTTCCTCAAAAGTCTGTGGATACGACCTACTGGGAACTGAAGTCCGGCACGGGATGACCTAGACTTTGCCTTTGCTTTTGCTTTTCCTCCTTTTCCTCGTCCTGACATTTTGATTTAATACGTTGTTTGACTTGAACAAGTATAAACAATGATTATCCCAAGAGGTGGTAGTTTACTATTTATACCCGCAAAACGGATTGAAAGATGTTTCAGTTCTAAACCAATCAAATCATCGCTTCTTCCAGGTAGTTAGGTTGAATGTTAGAAGGTGCTCTCTCCGAAGTTCGCGTTAAGTAAAAACTTTCAATCCGTTTTGCCGAGTATAAATAGAAATTTTTATTAACGGCCATCATTCACTGATTACATTTCAGAGAGTATACATCTGTCAAAATGCCACCAAAAGTTGGAACCAAAGGAGCCAAAAAGGCCGTAACAAAGGCAAAGACTGCCCGACCCGGCGGTGACAAGAAAAGGAGGAGGAAGAGGAGAGAATCCTATGCCATCTACATCTACAAAGTCTTGAGACAGGTTCACCCAGACACTGGAGTATCCTCAAAGGCTATGTCTATCATGAACAGTTTTGTCAACGACATCTTTGAGAGAATCGCTGCAGAAGCTTCCCGTCTCGCTCACTACAACAAGAGATCTACCATCACATCTCGGGAGATCCAGACTGCAGTTCGTCTGCTCTTACCCGGTGAATTGGCCAAGCACGCTGTCAGTGAAGGTACCAAAGCCGTCACAAAGTACACCAGCAGCAAGTAAACAACGAGAAGTTTCACTTCACAAACGGCCCTTTTCAGGGCCACCAACATTTTTCAAAAAGAGTCTTATTATTGTTGTACATAACAAACTTCTAAATCAAGCTGTGTCCCACCCCAAAAATGAACAATTTATCTATATCTGGATTCTGTCTTTTTGTCTTTCTTTCTTGCTTTCTTATTTTTCTCTTCTTTATTCTTCATCTGATTAGTCCGATTTCAAAAAAGGTTGTTATTAAAAATATACACAAAATTTAACGGGTTATACGTTTCTTCCTCTCTTTTTTTTGTGTGTCTAGAATAAAATTATACTTGAATATGTATTGATGAACCATTGTATAAAACATAAACACGAACAGATAAATTCAACGTTGACAGAAAGGGGGGCGGGGATAAAAAAAAAACAAAACCAAACAATATAAACTAGATTGAATGTTTGACAATGGAGAAAAATTAAGCAATATATTTATGACATAAAAGAATATGAAATAAAGAATAAAATTGTAATTTACATTACAAATCGGGATTCATATTGTATCCACAGACTTGCTTGCCTTTTTTTAATGGGGGTAAAATAAAAAATGAAAAAGTACAATATGAGCGAATAAAAGAAAAAAGGAAAGAAAAGAAAGTTGGGCAAGTTGGACAAGAGAAAGCTATGATTTTCATTTTTAAGTACAACAAATGCAGATTCTTTTTGAAATATGTTGGTGGCCCTGAAAAGGGCCGTTGTATTTGTATTTTTCAGCTGGCTGTTTAACCTCCGAATCCGTAAAGGGTACGTCCTTGACGTTTCAGGGCGTAGACAACATCCATGGCAGTGACAGTCTTCCTCTTTGCGTGCTCTGTGTATGTGACAGCATCACGGATGACATTTTCCAAAAAGACTTTCAAGACACCACGTGTTTCCTCGTAGATAAGACCAGAGATACGTTTGACACCACCTCTTCTTGCTAAACGACGGATTGCTGGTTTGGTGATACCTTGGATATTATCACGCAACACCTTCCTGTGACGTTTGGCGCCTCCTTTACCTAGACCTTTTCCTCCTTTACCTCTTCCTGACATGTTGCTTGCTTTGTGAAGTTCGATAAAACGAATGACAACACTATCCAAATTATGCTATATATGTCATGAACGCGGCCCTAAAAGAAATACCACTGAATTTTTGATAGGTTGGACCTGATTGGTTGTTTTCGTCTAAATCCGGGAGGTAACTCTGTAGGAATTCTGTACACTTTCAATCCACTTTTTGATTGAAGCTCTGAAAATATATGAAAATAAAATATTTCAAACTGTATACAAATAAAAATACAAAGATTATAAAAGATGGACCAAATAACTAATGATCTCCATCATCAATTAATACTTCTTATATTTTCCAATGTGAAAGAGATTTATTTCCTTTTACTTAAATTAAAATACAAGAACATATCACACTGCATACATAAGCAGGAGTTAACAATGTGCAATTGCAATTAAAAACAATTAGTTTAAAAAAAATCTTTTTATACAGTTTTTTCTTGTTCTAAGGATACAGTTTCAGAGATAGTCCACTCTGCAGACTTAAGAGAGTAAAAGCAAAACTAAACTACAGCATACCAGTTTTAATAGTTAAGCATGGACAGATAAATTTGTAAATAAAAACAGGTGTGCATAATAATTTTTCTAAAAATCACCTTTACCAGTTTCAATAAAGATGTCCCGGGAAATTGACATTTCAAACATGTTATTATTACATGTATACAATCAATGCTCATCTTTTAACTACTAATTAGGAATCTTTCTAAATTTAGCAGCTACATATATATGAATACTTTATACATGTAGTCATAAGCTTTTGAAATGTACACAGTGCAGCCTCACTTTTTAAATACCACAATTGGTACATCACTGAATGAATAAATTATTGCGCCTTGCCTATTTTTCTCCACCAATTGGGAAAAAAGATTCATCCGCACACATGTTCACATCATTTATAAGGCACATAGAGCACCCAAAATAGCTGCATTTTAATCGCAAAATAAAGGTATTAAAAAAAAAGTTCTTTCTGTAACACACAATTGATGAAGACAAAGTTTTCAATGAGAATTTAAGGTGGACTACTTGGACCCGTACCGAAAATATATTTCAGAAATATAAAATAATTGAATCTTCTCATGTTGTCACAGTATAATACACAATATAAGTAAAAATTACATACAAAAAGCATCTAAAAAAAACAGTGAGAAAATAAGACCTGAGAAAAATGCATTTTAGAGAAAAATATAACCACAGAAATTAGAAAGAAATACATTTTAATAATTCTGCAATTAGTAGATGGATTGTGTTGTTCTTGGAGTATGTTTTTTCTTACCTTTTTCTATTTATGTATACATGTATATTATTTTTTTTCAGGGCGGTATACCAGAAAATGTATAACATTCTTGTTTTTTTTTTTCTGTAGGATTTGGAAGAAAATATGTATGTCTCTCTGTCTCTCTCTCTATATATTTATCCTTTTATTTCTTTCCTTTGCATGTTTTGAAATAAGTTTCTCTTTATGTTTCTTCTTCTTTCAATACAGTAACCTGACTGTCTTGGTCTAATCTTAGTGCAAAATAAAAAGATAAAAAGAAAGAAGAATAAAGATGTGGAGAAAGAAGAATAAAGAAAGATGGTGGAGAGGGGGTTTCAGCTATATTTGATTTTGATGTACAACATATTCAGACTCTTTTTGAAAAATATTGGTGGCCCTTAAAAGGGCCGTTATTGTATAGAGTAAAGGTCAGTTTAAGCACGTTCTCCACGGATTCTGCGAGCCAACTGGATGTCTTTGGGCATGATGGTGACTCTCTTGGCGTGGATTGCACACAAGTTGGTGTCCTCGAAAAGACCAACGAGGTAAGCTTCACTGGCTTCCTGGAGGGCCATAACGGCAGAGCTCTGGAAACGAAGATCAGTCTTGAAGTCTTGAGCAATTTCACGAACTAATCTCTGGAAGGGGAGTTTCCTGATGAGGAGTTCAGTACTTTTCTGGTATCTTCTGATCTCACGAAGAGCGACTGTTCCTGGCCTGTATCTATGTGGCTTCTTAACTCCACCTGTGGCAGGTGCGCTCTTACGGGCGGCCTTGGTGGCAAGTTGTTTTCTTGGAGCTTTTCCTCCAGTGGATTTACGGGCGGTCTGCTTTGTACGAGCCATTGCGATATGTTCTCTGTGAAAATCTACGATTACACGACAGAATACTTTAAAACTTCGAATGTTAGTGTATTTGTGCTAGCCGCAATGTTTGCAAACACGACACTGATTGGCCTTTCGGTGTAATAAAACTCACGTTGATTGGTTGAAATCTCTGTATTATGATTGGACTGATCTGGAAGTTACTTTCACAGCTTTCAATCCCTTTTTGGACTGAAGCTAACAATTATTGTTCACCCCAAGCTAACATTTGGCACACATTTGTTTCTATTCTGTTTTGTTGTGATCGTGTCAACGAAAATTTAAATCAGAAAAAAAAGTACTCAAGAGTAATGAAGAATTGAATTATTCTTTATTCAAATAATAAATAATTGGTTAATCAACAGTCTGACACGAAATTAATAATTGACAGGAAAATAAGTCTCTGTAAATTAAATAGCAAAATAGGAAAAAAAAGAAGAAAAAAACATCATCCATCCATTTTGATCAGTATCCGATTGGTATAGACATGCAGCCGTTTTCTTAGAGCGTGTCGCCTGTTTCTCGTATAAAGACATGCTTATAACAGTACACAACTGTCACTCGTCTCACTCGTCTCAGTGTCTTGAAAAGGTTCTTACGACAGAGAGAACACTTTTTAATGTCTATAGTCTTTGTATTCTCTAGCTACATTCTCTGTATTCTCTATAGTCTCGGTATTCTCTCCAGTATACTGCACGCATACTGGGAAACTTGCTCATTGTTAAAGTATTATTTATTGTTTATATACGATTTTGCCGAATACAACTGATTTCAGCTTAAAAAAAAAAAAAAATCTACACAACTATAAATATACGCATAAGTACTTTGTATTAGAACACAAACTATATATTATATATTTAAGAGAATGTGACAGCAGAAGAAGAAGAAGAAGAAAAGAATCCAGCTAGATCACAGACAAGACCGACACACACACAACGAACGAACGAACGAACGAACGAACGAACGAACGAACGAACGAACGAACGAACGAACGAACGAACGAACGAACGAACGAACGAACGAATATATTTATATAAAAATAAGGTCAAAGATTGTAATTTGTGTGCGTAAATTATATAATATAATATATAGGACTGCAACTAATTTACACAACAAACGATACAAATATGCAACATTGACCACTAACAACTGAGTTTTTCTTCCTCTCGTGCTTGCGCATTTCCGTCGAATATACGTTATATGGTTGTATATTTTCTTGGACTTGTATAAGAAAAGAAAGAAAGAAAAAAAAAAGAAACATGTAATGTTCTTCATTTTTTTCACACCAACTATTGTAATATATGATAAGAAAGTAGACACCTGTATATTGTTTGCAAAGAAAAAAGAAAACAGAAAAATAAAAAGACAGAGAAATAGAGGGAGTGAGCTATGTTTGAGATTGCTTTCTGCATTCAACTAAATTGTACAACAAAATCAGATTCTTTTTGAAAAATGTTGGTGGCCCTGAAAAGGGCCGTTGTAAGTGAAGTTTCTGTTGTGTTGACTTTACTTGGCAGCTTTCTGTGTCTTCTTTGGCAGAAGTACAGCCTGGATGTTTGGTAAAACACCTCCTTGGGCAATGGTTACACCAGAGAGAAGTTTGTTCAATTCTTCGTCGTTTCTGATGGCCAACTGGAGATGACGGGGGATGATTCTGCTCTTCTTGTTGTCACGGGCAGCATTTCCTGCCAACTCCAAAACCTCAGCTGCTAAGTATTCCAAGACAGCGGCAAGGTAGACTGGTGCTCCGGCACCAACTCTCTCGGCGTAGTTTCCTTTCCTCAAAAGTCTGTGGATACGACCTACTGGGAACTGAAGTCCGGCACGGGATGACCTAGACTTTGCCTTTGCTTTTGCTTTTCCTCCTTTTCCTCGTCCTGACATTTTGATTTAATACGTTGTTTGACTTGAACAAGTATAAACAATGATTATCCCAAGAGGTGGTAGTTTACTATTTATACCCGCAAAACGGATTGAAAGATGTTTCAGTTCTAAACCAATCAAATCATCGCTTCTTCCAGGTAGTTAGGTTGAATGTTAGAAGGTGCTCTCTCCGAAGTTCGCGTTAAGTAAAAACTTTCAATCCGTTTTGCCGAGTATAAATAGAAATTTTTATTAACGGCCATCATTCACTGATTACATTTCAGAGAGTATACATCTGTCAAAATGCCACCAAAAGTTGGAACCAAAGGAGCCAAAAAGGCCGTAACAAAGGCAAAGACTGCCCGACCCGGCGGTGACAAGAAAAGGAGGAGGAAGAGGAGAGAATCCTATGCCATCTACATCTACAAAGTCTTGAGACAGGTTCACCCAGACACTGGAGTATCCTCAAAGGCTATGTCTATCATGAACAGTTTTGTCAACGACATCTTTGAGAGAATCGCTGCAGAAGCTTCCCGTCTCGCTCACTACAACAAGAGATCTACCATCACATCTCGGGAGATCCAGACTGCAGTTCGTCTGCTCTTACCCGGTGAATTGGCCAAGCACGCTGTCAGTGAAGGTACCAAAGCCGTCACAAAGTACACCAGCAGCAAGTAAACAACGAGAAGTTTCACTTCACAAACGGCCCTTTTCAGGGCCACCAACATTTTTCAAAAAGAGTCTTATTATTGTTGTACATAACAAACTTCTAAATCAAGCTGTGTCCCACCCCAAAAATGAACAATTTATCTATATCTGGATTCTGTCTTTTTGTCTTTCTTTCTTGCTTTCTTATTTTTCTCTTCTTTATTCTTCATCTGATTAGTCCGATTTCAAAAAAGGTTGTTATTAAAAATATACACAAAATTTAACGGGTTATACGTTTCTTCCTCTCTTTTTTTTGTGTGTCTAGAATAAAATTATACTTGAATATGTATTGATGAACCATTGTATAAAACATAAACACGAACAGATAAATTCAACGTTGACAGAAAGGGGGGCGGGGATAAAAAAAAAACAAAACCAAACAATATAAACTAGATTGAATGTTTGACAATGGAGAAAAATTAAGCAATATATTTATGACATAAAAGAATATGAAATAAAGAATAAAATTGTAATTTACATTACAAATCGGGATTCATATTGTATCCACAGACTTGCTTGCCTTTTTTTAATGGGGGTAAAATAAAAAATGAAAAAGTACAATATGAGCGAATAAAAGAAAAAAGGAAAGAAAAGAAAGTTGGGCAAGTTGGACAAGAGAAAGCTATGATTTTCATTTTTAAGTACAACAAATGCAGATTCTTTTTGAAATATGTTGGTGGCCCTGAAAAGGGCCGTTGTATTTGTATTTTTCAGCTGGCTGTTTAACCTCCGAATCCGTAAAGGGTACGTCCTTGACGTTTCAGGGCGTAGACAACATCCATGGCAGTGACAGTCTTCCTCTTTGCGTGCTCTGTGTATGTGACAGCATCACGGATGACATTTTCCAAAAAGACTTTCAAGACACCACGTGTTTCCTCGTAGATAAGACCAGAGATACGTTTGACACCACCTCTTCTTGCTAAACGACGGATTGCTGGTTTGGTGATACCTTGGATATTATCACGCAACACCTTCCTGTGACGTTTGGCGCCTCCTTTACCTAGACCTTTTCCTCCTTTACCTCTTCCTGACATGTTGCTTGCTTTGTGAAGTTCGATAAAACGAATGACAACACTATCCAAATTATGCTATATATGTCATGAACGCGGCCCTAAAAGAAATACCACTGAATTTTTGATAGGTTGGACCTGATTGGTTGTTTTCGTCTAAATCCGGGAGGTAACTCTGTAGGAATTCTGTACACTTTCAATCCACTTTTTGATTGAAGCTCTGAAAATATATGAAAATAAAATATTTCAAACTGTATACAAATAAAAATACAAAGATTATAAAAGATGGACCAAATAACTAATGATCTCCATCATCAATTAATACTTCTTATATTTTCCAATGTGAAAGAGATTTATTTCCTTTTACTTAAATTAAAATACAAGAACATATCACACTGCATACATAAGCAGGAGTTAACAATGTGCAATTGCAATTAAAAACAATTAGTTTAAAAAAAATCTTTTTATACAGTTTTTTCTTGTTCTAAGGATACAGTTTCAGAGATAGTCCACTCTGCAGACTTAAGAGAGTAAAAGCAAAACTAAACTACAGCATACCAGTTTTAATAGTTAAGCATGGACAGATAAATTTGTAAATAAAAACAGGTGTGCATAATAATTTTTCTAAAAATCACCTTTACCAGTTTCAATAAAGATGTCCCGGGAAATTGACATTTCAAACATGTTATTATTACATGTATACAATCAATGCTCATCTTTTAACTACTAATTAGGAATCTTTCTAAATTTAGCAGCTACATATATATGAATACTTTATACATGTAGTCATAAGCTTTTGAAATGTACACAGTGCAGCCTCACTTTTTAAATACCACAATTGGTACATCACTGAATGAATAAATTATTGCGCCTTGCCTATTTTTCTCCACCAATTGGGAAAAAAGATTCATCCGCACACATGTTCACATCATTTATAAGGCACATAGAGCACCCAAAATAGCTGCATTTTAATCGCAAAATAAAGGTATTAAAAAAAAAGTTCTTTCTGTAACACACAATTGATGAAGACAAAGTTTTCAATGAGAATTTAAGGTGGACTACTTGGACCCGTACCGAAAATATATTTCAGAAATATAAAATAATTGAATCTTCTCATGTTGTCACAGTATAATACACAATATAAGTAAAAATTACATACAAAAAGCATCTAAAAAAAACAGTGAGAAAATAAGACCTGAGAAAAATGCATTTTAGAGAAAAATATAACCACAGAAATTAGAAAGAAATACATTTTAATAATTCTGCAATTAGTAGATGGATTGTGTTGTTCTTGGAGTATGTTTTTTCTTACCTTTTTCTATTTATGTATACATGTATATTATTTTTTTTCAGGGCGGTATACCAGAAAATGTATAACATTCTTGTTTTTTTTTTTCTGTAGGATTTGGAAGAAAATATGTATGTCTCTCTGTCTCTCTCTCTATATATTTATCCTTTTATTTCTTTCCTTTGCATGTTTTGAAATAAGTTTCTCTTTATGTTTCTTCTTCTTTCAATACAGTAACCTGACTGTCTTGGTCTAATCTTAGTGCAAAATAAAAAGATAAAAAGAAAGAAGAATAAAGATGTGGAGAAAGAAGAATAAAGAAAGATGGTGGAGAGGGGGTTTCAGCTATATTTGATTTTGATGTACAACATATTCAGACTCTTTTTGAAAAATATTGGTGGCCCTTAAAAGGGCCGTTATTGTATAGAGTAAAGGTCAGTTTAAGCACGTTCTCCACGGATTCTGCGAGCCAACTGGATGTCTTTGGGCATGATGGTGACTCTCTTGGCGTGGATTGCACACAAGTTGGTGTCCTCGAAAAGACCAACGAGGTAAGCTTCACTGGCTTCCTGGAGGGCCATAACGGCAGAGCTCTGGAAACGAAGATCAGTCTTGAAGTCTTGAGCAATTTCACGAACTAATCTCTGGAAGGGGAGTTTCCTGATGAGGAGTTCAGTACTTTTCTGGTATCTTCTGATCTCACGAAGAGCGACTGTTCCTGGCCTGTATCTATGTGGCTTCTTAACTCCACCTGTGGCAGGTGCGCTCTTACGGGCGGCCTTGGTGGCAAGTTGTTTTCTTGGAGCTTTTCCTCCAGTGGATTTACGGGCGGTCTGCTTTGTACGAGCCATTGCGATATGTTCTCTGTGAAAATCTACGATTACACGACAGAATACTTTAAAACTTCGAATGTTAGTGTATTTGTGCTAGCCGCAATGTTTGCAAACACGACACTGATTGGCCTTTCGGTGTAATAAAACTCACGTTGATTGGTTGAAATCTCTGTATTATGATTGGACTGATCTGGAAGTTACTTTCACAGCTTTCAATCCCTTTTTGGACTGAAGCTAACAATTATTGTTCACCCCAAGCTAACATTTGGCACACATTTGTTTCTATTCTGTTTTGTTGTGATCGTGTCAACGAAAATTTAAATCAGAAAAAAAAGTACTCAAGAGTAATGAAGAATTGAATTATTCTTTATTCAAATAATAAATAATTGGTTAATCAACAGTCTGACACGAAATTAATAATTGACAGGAAAATAAGTCTCTGTAAATTAAATAGCAAAATAGGAAAAAAAAGAAGAAAAAAACATCATCCATCCATTTTGATCAGTATCCGATTGGTATAGACATGCAGCCGTTTTCTTAGAGCGTGTCGCCTGTTTCTCGTATAAAGACATGCTTATAACAGTACACAACTGTCACTCGTCTCACTCGTCTCAGTGTCTTGAAAAGGTTCTTACGACAGAGAGAACACTTTTTAATGTCTATAGTCTTTGTATTCTCTAGCTACATTCTCTGTATTCTCTATAGTCTCGGTATTCTCTCCAGTATACTGCACGCATACTGGGAAACTTGCTCATTGTTAAAGTATTATTTATTGTTTATATACGATTTTGCCGAATACAACTGATTTCAGCTTAAAAAAAAAAAAAAATCTACACAACTATAAATATACGCATAAGTACTTTGTATTAGAACACAAACTATATATTATATATTTAAGAGAATGTGACAGCAGAAGAAGAAGAAGAAGAAAAGAATCCAGCTAGATCACAGACAAGACCGACACACACACAACGAACGAACGAACGAACGAACGAACGAACGAACGAACGAACGAACGAACGAACGAACGAACGAACGAACGAACGAACGAACGAACGAATATATTTATATAAAAATAAGGTCAAAGATTGTAATTTGTGTGCGTAAATTATATAATATAATATATAGGACTGCAACTAATTTACACAACAAACGATACAAATATGCAACATTGACCACTAACAACTGAGTTTTTCTTCCTCTCGTGCTTGCGCATTTCCGTCGAATATACGTTATATGGTTGTATATTTTCTTGGACTTGTATAAGAAAAGAAAGAAAGAAAAAAAAAAGAAACATGTAATGTTCTTCATTTTTTTCACACCAACTATTGTAATATATGATAAGAAAGTAGACACCTGTATATTGTTTGCAAAGAAAAAAGAAAACAGAAAAATAAAAAGACAGAGAAATAGAGGGAGTGAGCTATGTTTGAGATTGCTTTCTGCATTCAACTAAATTGTACAACAAAATCAGATTCTTTTTGAAAAATGTTGGTGGCCCTGAAAAGGGCCGTTGTAAGTGAAGTTTCTGTTGTGTTGACTTTACTTGGCAGCTTTCTGTGTCTTCTTTGGCAGAAGTACAGCCTGGATGTTTGGTAAAACACCTCCTTGGGCAATGGTTACACCAGAGAGAAGTTTGTTCAATTCTTCGTCGTTTCTGATGGCCAACTGGAGATGACGGGGGATGATTCTGCTCTTCTTGTTGTCACGGGCAGCATTTCCTGCCAACTCCAAAACCTCAGCTGCTAAGTATTCCAAGACAGCGGCAAGGTAGACTGGTGCTCCGGCACCAACTCTCTCGGCGTAGTTTCCTTTCCTCAAAAGTCTGTGGATACGACCTACTGGGAACTGAAGTCCGGCACGGGATGACCTAGACTTTGCCTTTGCTTTTGCTTTTCCTCCTTTTCCTCGTCCTGACATTTTGATTTAATACGTTGTTTGACTTGAACAAGTATAAACAATGATTATCCCAAGAGGTGGTAGTTTACTATTTATACCCGCAAAACGGATTGAAAGATGTTTCAGTTCTAAACCAATCAAATCATCGCTTCTTCCAGGTAGTTAGGTTGAATGTTAGAAGGTGCTCTCTCCGAAGTTCGCGTTAAGTAAAAACTTTCAATCCGTTTTGCCGAGTATAAATAGAAATTTTTATTAACGGCCATCATTCACTGATTACATTTCAGAGAGTATACATCTGTCAAAATGCCACCAAAAGTTGGAACCAAAGGAGCCAAAAAGGCCGTAACAAAGGCAAAGACTGCCCGACCCGGCGGTGACAAGAAAAGGAGGAGGAAGAGGAGAGAATCCTATGCCATCTACATCTACAAAGTCTTGAGACAGGTTCACCCAGACACTGGAGTATCCTCAAAGGCTATGTCTATCATGAACAGTTTTGTCAACGACATCTTTGAGAGAATCGCTGCAGAAGCTTCCCGTCTCGCTCACTACAACAAGAGATCTACCATCACATCTCGGGAGATCCAGACTGCAGTTCGTCTGCTCTTACCCGGTGAATTGGCCAAGCACGCTGTCAGTGAAGGTACCAAAGCCGTCACAAAGTACACCAGCAGCAAGTAAACAACGAGAAGTTTCACTTCACAAACGGCCCTTTTCAGGGCCACCAACATTTTTCAAAAAGAGTCTTATTATTGTTGTACATAACAAACTTCTAAATCAAGCTGTGTCCCACCCCAAAAATGAACAATTTATCTATATCTGGATTCTGTCTTTTTGTCTTTCTTTCTTGCTTTCTTATTTTTCTCTTCTTTATTCTTCATCTGATTAGTCCGATTTCAAAAAAGGTTGTTATTAAAAATATACACAAAATTTAACGGGTTATACGTTTCTTCCTCTCTTTTTTTTGTGTGTCTAGAATAAAATTATACTTGAATATGTATTGATGAACCATTGTATAAAACATAAACACGAACAGATAAATTCAACGTTGACAGAAAGGGGGGCGGGGATAAAAAAAAACAAAACCAAACAATATAAACTAGATTGAATGTTTGACAATGGAGAAAAATTAAGCAATATATTTATGACATAAAAGAATATGAAATAAAGAATAAAATTGTAATTTACATTACAAATCGGGATTCATATTGTATCCACAGACTTGCTTGCCTTTTTTTAATGGGGGTAAAATAAAAAATGAAAAAGTACAATATGAGCGAATAAAAGAAAAAAGGAAAGAAAAGAAAGTTGGGCAAGTTGGACAAGAGAAAGCTATGATTTTCATTTTTAAGTACAACAAATGCAGATTCTTTTTGAAATATGTTGGTGGCCCTGAAAAGGGCCGTTGTATTTGTATTTTTCAGCTGGCTGTTTAACCTCCGAATCCGTAAAGGGTACGTCCTTGACGTTTCAGGGCGTAGACAACATCCATGGCAGTGACAGTCTTCCTCTTTGCGTGCTCTGTGTATGTGACAGCATCACGGATGACATTTTCCAAAAAGACTTTCAAGACACCACGTGTTTCCTCGTAGATAAGACCAGAGATACGTTTGACACCACCTCTTCTTGCTAAACGACGGATTGCTGGTTTGGTGATACCTTGGATATTATCACGCAACACCTTCCTGTGACGTTTGGCGCCTCCTTTACCTAGACCTTTTCCTCCTTTACCTCTTCCTGACATGTTGCTTGCTTTGTGAAGTTCGATAAAACGAATGACAACACTATCCAAATTATGCTATATATGTCATGAACGCGGCCCTAAAAGAAATACCACTGAATTTTTGATAGGTTGGACCTGATTGGTTGTTTTCGTCTAAATCCGGGAGGTAACTCTGTAGGAATTCTGTACACTTTCAATCCACTTTTTGATTGAAGCTCTGAAAATATATGAAAATAAAATATTTCAAACTGTATACAAATAAAAATACAAAGATTATAAAAGATGGACCAAATAACTAATGATCTCCATCATCAATTAATACTTCTTATATTTTCCAATGTGAAAGAGATTTATTTCCTTTTACTTAAATTAAAATACAAGAACATATCACACTGCATACATAAGCAGGAGTTAACAATGTGCAATTGCAATTAAAAACAATTAGTTTAAAAAAAATCTTTTTATACAGTTTTTTCTTGTTCTAAGGATACAGTTTCAGAGATAGTCCACTCTGCAGACTTAAGAGAGTAAAAGCAAAACTAAACTACAGCATACCAGTTTTAATAGTTAAGCATGGACAGATAAATTTGTAAATAAAAACAGGTGTGCATAATAATTTTTCTAAAAATCACCTTTACCAGTTTCAATAAAGATGTCCCGGGAAATTGACATTTCAAACATGTTATTATTACATGTATACAATCAATGCTCATCTTTTAACTACTAATTAGGAATCTTTCTAAATTTAGCAGCTACATATATATGAATACTTTATACATGTAGTCATAAGCTTTTGAAATGTACACAGTGCAGCCTCACTTTTTAAATACCACAATTGGTACATCACTGAATGAATAAATTATTGCGCCTTGCCCTATTTTTCTCCACCAATTGGGAAAAAAGATTCATCCGCACACATGTTCACATCATTTATAAGGCACATAGAGCACCCAAAATAGCTGCATTTTAATCGCAAAATAAAGGTATTAAAAAAAAAGTTCTTTCTGTAACACACAATTGATGAAGACAAAGTTTTCAATGAGAATTTAAGGTGGACTACTTGGACCCGTACCGAAAATATATTTCAGAAATATAAAATAATTGAATCTTCTCATGTTGTCACAGTATAATACACAATATAAGTAAAAATTACATACAAAAAGCATCTAAAAAAAACAGTGAGAAAATAAGACCTGAGAAAAATGCATTTTAGAGAAAAATATAACCACAGAAATTAGAAAGAAATACATTTTAATAATTCTGCAATTAGTAGATGGATTGTGTTGTTCTTGGAGTATGTTTTTTCTTACCTTTTTCTATTTATGTATACATGTATATTATTTTTTTTCAGGGCGGTATACAGAAAATGTATAACATTCTTGTTTTTTTTTTTCTGTAGGATTTGGAAGAAAATATGTATGTCTCTCTGTCTCTCTCTCTATATATTTATCCTTTTATTTCTTTCCTTTGCATGTTTTGAAATAAGTTTCTCTTTATGTTTCTTCTTCTTTCAATACAGTAACCTGACTGTCTTGGTCTAATCTTAGTGCAAAATAAAAAGATAAAAAGAAAGAAGAATAAAGATGTGGAGAAAGAAGAATAAAGAAAGATGGTGGAGAGGGGGTTTCAGCTATATTTGATTTTGATGTACAACATATTCAGACTCTTTTTGAAAAATATTGGTGGCCCTTAAAAGGGCCGTTATTGTATAGAGTAAAGGTCAGTTTAAGCACGTTCTCCACGGATTCTGCGAGCCAACTGGATGTCTTTGGGCATGATGGTGACTCTCTTGGCGTGGGATTGCACACAAGTTGGTGTCCTCGAAAAGACCAACGAGGTAAGCTTCACTGGCTTCCTGGAGGGCCATAACGGCAGAGCTCTGGAAACGAAGATCAGTCTTGAAGTCTTGAGCAATTTCACGAACTAATCTCTGGAAGGGGAGTTTCCTGATGAGGAGTTCAGTACTTTTCTGGTATCTTCTGATCTCACGAAGAGCGACTGTTCCTGGCCTGTATCTATGTGGCTTCTTAACTCCACCTGTGGCAGGTGCGCTCTTACGGGCGGCCTTGGTGGCAAGTTGTTTTCTTGGAGCTTTTCCTCCAGTGGATTTACGGGCGGTCTGCTTTGTACGAGCCATTGCGATATGTTCTCTGTGAAAATCTACGATTACACGACAGAATACTTTAAAACTTCGAATGTTAGTGTATTTGTGCTAGCCGCAATGTTTGCAAACACGACACTGATTGGCCTTTCGGTGTAATAAAACTCACGTTGATTGGTTGAAATCTCTGTATTATGATTGGACTGATCTGGAAGTTACTTTCACAGCTTTCAATCCCTTTTTGGACTGAAGCTAACAATTATTGTTCACCCCAAGCTAACATTTGGCACACATTTGTTTCTATTCTGTTTTGTTGTGATCGTGTCAACGAAAATTTAAATCAGAAAAAAAAAGTACTCAAGAGTAATGAAGAATTGAATTATTCTTTATTCAAATAATAAATAATTTG
>NW_027267911.1:0-24421 GCF_963676685.1 Mytilus edulis
GACATCGTTGTAATTCACGCCATAGTGTTGGGTTTTTTTTTACCGGAAGTGTAAACTTTGCATTTAAACTTACAAAGCGGAATAGAATTAGTGGTTTTGAGGATGACTTAAAGCCAAACATTTAATGACAAGCTAAATAACACATTTTCTTTACATTTTGAAAAAGTTGAATATAAAATGACAAATTACCAATATTTCTATGTCCCCCATATAGGATACCACCGAAAGTAAGGGTTTTAAAGACATATGACTTATACATTGTATCCATGAGAAGCAGCAAAGAAAGTATCCTGCACTATATAATGATAGTAGCAATACTTTAAAACACATTTCAATTACCCTCCCTAAAAATACGCTTATTTGAGTACAATGTACATCATTTTGGATTTTGCCGGAAGTAGGGTTTTGAAGACATCTCAACTATATCATATATCCAAAAGTAGTACATGCCAAAGGTTTGTACCAAATATTATGATAGTAGCATGTTAATTACACCTTTTCTCTTACTAGCCTTCGATATTGGGCTAATTTAAGTATGATGTCCGTCATTTTGGATTTTACCGGAAGTAAGACATTTGTTTCAAATGCCTCCCTGAAATAAAAGAGAAATAGTTGAGGAAGGTCTATGCCAAATTTCATGCTTGTAGCAGGATGTGCACATTTTTTCACAAAGCCGCCGTACTAATGTGATCAATGCGATTAAAATAATTTTCAAAACATTTACATGCATTAATGTAACGATTGGAAGTTTTGTTGTCTTTAGTATGATAAAAAAGAAGATGTAGTTAATAAGTAAGCAATATATCGACACAAAAAATAAAACAAAAGAGCTTAGTACTATAAAGTCTAATAGATATCTGTTTTGTTTATGTGGTTCATAATTGTTTCTCGTTTCTCGTTTTATATATAGATTAAACCGTTTGTTTTCCCGTTTGAAGGGTTTTACACTAGTAACTTTTTGGGCCATTTATAGCTAGTTGTTCGGTGTGAGCCAAGGCTCGTGTTGAAGACCGTACCTTGACCTATAATGGTTTACTTTTATAATTGTGACTTTGATAAAAAGTTGTCTCATTGGCACTCATATCACATCTTTCTATATCTATATAAATGCATTAACGATTAGTCTAATTAAAAACCGTTGTGAATATGACTATATTCGTAAATGCGTATTTTTGTTTCTTCATATTGTATCAATGTAGTTTTTCATTTTTTTTTTTTTATCGATTTCACAAGAAAATGAATCTCTATCGTTCAACCTTTAATGTAGTTCATGCTGAACTCAATACGCTTCATGCATTTTTTAACACTTACCCTGAATTACAATTTTTACAGGCAGCGCAGTTGGTCTTATCAAACAGAGGAGTGGTTACTTTGATCTGTATTGTTAAATAACCCATACGAGTTAATCTCCAAAGATTTATGAAACCTCTTGGCTTTATTAAGAGTGAAATAATCTCAATACTAAATGATTTTGAACATTTCAAAAATCCTAAGCTTGTAAGCTTGACATCATCATGTTTATAAACCAAAAAATGACTCTACTCATACTGATGTAGGATCTTGCTTCAAATGCCAAATTTGAATCTCTCTCAATCAATAGGTTTAATTTTGGCAGTCTTTCGTTTTAAGTCTATCGCTCTTTTTAAATAAATATAGCATGTGTGCGTATTTCACCAATTAGGGAGTGGGGTTCAAACAACGTGCTTATTTTGTCTTATCATTTTCCGGTATTATGAATTCATCAAAGTTGCAGCAAATTGTTCTTACACGTTAATACGCATTTAAATTTCATCAAATGTTCAGAAATATGATGTTTACTGTTTAGAATCTAAATATATACACAATTACGTTCAAACAAGTATAAATTCAAAGACTGTTTCATTAGAATTTCTTAGTAAACATATATAGGGAAATTGGTCCTACCTCTTTGATAAGAAATGATTCAGTTTTATGAATTTAAATGCTAAAATAAGAAATCTTTAGATACACAATCTGAGAACTTAGCAATATCAAACGTCCTTGTGTAATCTAAGCCATGGTATCTGACGTACAATGTTTCATTCATTAATTAAATAAATGAGATGGTATTTAACCGAATAGAACAAATATTTGCATTGCTTGCACGATAAGGATGCGGTAAAAGTGACAATTGAAAAAAAAAATGAACAAAAAAGCTATTTTCAATTTCAATATTCTATTTAAATGGATTGAAAGACAATCGATTACGGTATTGAAATCAGATCCAATTACGGATGATTTGTGGTTAGAATTATTCCTGGTGTATATTTTCGTATGGATCATTTGATTCGCACGTTTTGAAGCGTCTTTTTTTTTTTAGTAAACATATATCCATACAAATTGTGTTTACATTTTTGACATTATATGAATAAATACCGTTGTGATTAAATAAAGGGAACTCTTTGGTCTCAAAAATAACAATTGTTAATGTCCAAGGTAACCAGAAAAATCGTTTATATAGTAAAATGAAGTAAAACTTGACAAGTTCAGAATGGAATTATTAATTATTCTTGGTAATCAAACAAAGATTAATTGGTCGAACTTTTGAAACACAATTTTACATTTTATACACAGAAGTTGTATCAGCGGAAATGACACTTTGGCGGGAAAAAAAGAAGTAAACTTTGAAAAGAAGTTAATAGATTACATGAACAAAGAGACTAACACTCTACAGTAAGTGAGATGCTAAACAAACATTCATGGAAATACATAAACACCTGAATACATATCTATAACGATAGTCAAAAGGTATTCTCAAGATTCAAATCATTAAAATTTTAAGGTTTAAAAATCTGAAACCACAAACAGTTTGCTGAGATGAAATGAAACAATGAATCAACTAAATATAAGTAAATAAAGAACACAATAAAAAACATTTAAAATTGAGAATGGAAATGGGGCATGTTCAAAGAGACAACAACCCGACCAAAGAGCAAAGCCGAGGCTATAAAATGTAATGGGTCTTTAATACAGCGCGAGGTGGTCGCTTCAGCTAGTGTTTGTGTTTTATCGTGCTGATTGCTCCAAAAAATTAACTGAATCTCACACTGTAAAGCTAGATTCATATTCCTACACAAAAAAAGAACACTTAGAGGCAAAAATAGTTTATCGATGTTCAATTCTCATGAATATAAAGGAGTAAAAAGCAAAATAAATAAATAGACGTGATAGGTATACGGCATTTGTATTTTTGGGAATCCAAACGAAATATACATACGAGACATAGAGATAAGGACACTTTCTTCGTCTTTGTTTCACTAACAAAAAGATGACATCTAGTGGAATTATTGTCCTTATAGTATAAAAGATAATGTGTAAAGTTCTTTGAATGTCTCGTTTGAATTCTCTTCGTTTATATAATCAGATATAAGAAGATGTGATATGAGTGCTAATGAGACCACTATCCATCCTATTCACAATTTATAAAAGTAAACCATTATATAATCAGTCTATTTGATTTTGAGTTTTGACAAATTGTATAGTCATTTTTCTATTTTCGACGAACATCGCATGTTGACCTCGTGGTGTTATTAGATTACAACAAAGATCAAAGACTTAAACAAAGGTCAAAGAATACAAAAAAGGAAGAATAGTTTACATTGGTTAACATACAACATGTATTATGTGATTTTTGATTTTATTTTTTTTTAAATAAAATTGAGAATGGAAATGGGGAATGTGTCAAAGAGACAACAACCCGACCCAAATAAAAAAACAACAGCAGAGGGTCACCAACAGGTCTCAATGTAGCGAGAAATTCCCGCACAAAATGGATACATAAATCAATGGAACACTATTTGATTGATGTTTTTTTTTATGTTTTCTTCTTTTTCGTTCTTATGTTTGCTTGATTGCATTGGTATTGTGCATAATATAAAAATATGAAAGCTAAATAATTCTGGAACTATTCTACATGTTAGATTTGCTTTGCTTTTGCATCATATATGCATTCAACAGCATTTGTTCAATACCAGATGTTTTCACTCTTCTTCATAACTCAACAATCTACACGAAGACATAAGTTGTTCTTTTTCTTCCTGGTTAAAATTTAGACGAGACCGACCTGTATCCAAACGCTCTAAATCTGACACAGAACTGCAAGCTGTAGAATAGTCCGTGTTGTAATATTCGGACATGGCAACTGAAGTATTTTCAAATGAGAAAGATTTATATCAACACCGTCTCGGTTTATAGTGTTAACTTTTTCAAAGTATCTGCGAATTACACCTCGTTCTTGCTCGGGTTCATCGGGTGCAAAGTCTTCAGCTGTGTCAGGTACGTGTGTTATATTCTTACAGAAACCAAATCTTAGTCCTATACAGTTTTAGACAGGACAAAATGGGTGCAATTACACCTTTAATGGTGATGCCGTCTGCTAAAGTAAAACTAGCCGTATCAAGATGTACGCAATTGTCTGCAATGGCGAAGAGTGATACATCTGTTATCATTGGACAAAAGTGAAAGTCTATGACCTTGATATTTCTACAGCACTGTGCTATACGTGTTACGCCTAAATCATCTATACTACACTGCCTGACAGACAGTGACTCCAAAAGTTGACATCCAGCTGCTATAACGCTTAAGCTTTCGCTTCCAATTGCCAAAGGTATTAAGTCAATAAATTTTGAACCAAACGTTAAATTCTTCAAACTTCGACAGTTTTCAGAAATATAACGAAATCCTTCATTAGATATATTTGTACAGCCAGTAATATCCAATGATGTCAAGTTTCTCGACCTACTTGTTGCTGAACTTAAACCATCGTCGTTAAAATCAAAAAGCACCTGTTACTGACAAATCTGTTAAATCAAGTGGTTCTTCACTCTCTGTAAATACAGAATTAGATATGCAGTCTTCCCCACAACGAAATTTTGTTATTTTTGGACACCATTTAAACAAATCTTTAAAAACATTATCTGCGAATATTTTCTCCGTAGTGATTGTCAATTCCTGCAAGGCTGGTTGTTGCCTTATAAATGATGTCATTGCACGGTTAAACTTTTCTCTTTCCCCGCGATATTCAATGAGAAGTCCTTTGAGCGTTATGCTTTCCAATATTTTCAAGCATTTTTCTATGTCTACTCGTAACGCATCCTGTATGGAGAGCCCAACTGTCTCAATAACTGGACATCTTTTGACAATTTCATTACAAAAGTCATAAGTATCTAAACTGATATGGATCACTTTCAGATTTGAAAATTCAATGTTCCCGCCATAATTTAAGACTTGCTGTAATCGGTGTTCAGCTATTGTCAGCTCCTGAATGTGTGTAGCAATGTTTGTAAATTGTTTTGTATATTTTGAAAAATCAATCCAGACGTGATACGGGAAGTTGATTTTTCTCCATAGAGATGGTTCATTTAATAACTGCTCCCTCCAATTTACGCAAACTTGGTCAATTACCGTAAATAGGTCGTCTTGTGATAGATGTGAAAAGATCTTAACAAGAAGCTCTGGAGGAAGATCCCCAATATTCATGGTTTATATCTGAAAAACAGAAAAAAAACACCTTAGTTAATATCCCTTTAAAGGCGCTGATCCAGTATTTGTTTTAATCGTGAGGGTTTCCAACCCAGAATAAAGGGGGTATGTACCCATTCAAATGCATTAATCACCATAAAGGGGGTTCTAACCTCACTGGAACACCCCTTGATCCGCCACTACTGTACCTACTTATGATTCACTTAACATTTTAAAAGGAAAATAATAATAAATTTAATGCATTAGTAACGAGTGTTAATATTTTAAACTGTTTCCCTTTTTTTAAGTGCTAGAACAAAATAATACACTAACTGTTGTTTATATAATGGACTACCTACAGAAGCAGGAAATCTTGATGTTAATCCATAAACCATTACAAGGGGCAAAGTTAAGTGCCATACTTCAGGCAGACATTCACGACTTATATTGATAATATAATACGTACATGGACAGGGAATCACGGTTATATACATGATCGTCTGTGTATGTTAAACCCCCAGAATACCATCAATTATCACAGACTTCTAGATTATCTGGTCTCAATAATAAGTTTTCCAACATTTTATGTTGAGAAGACCATATACGCTTAATTGTTTAAACTGTAGGTTGCTGACTTCGTGTGGCGACTGATTAAGCATTTGTCGGCTTGAACTATGATTATTTATTCGGCGGACTTACTAATTTAGTCTATATAATTATATTGTTCAACCGTTGCTATCACGCAGATTTCAGCATGAAGAAATTATGTGCAGGAGTTTTTTTCAATTTTTGTTTTTAAATATTTAACATTTGGTTCAAAAAAGATTCGTTATTGGAATGTGGTGTAGTTTTCAATTGTTTCTTATCACTAAGGTAATTGATGTCACTTTTTGTTCTCCTTAAGGACATTTTATTTGATGTTGAAACATGTAGCATGTTTTAAAAGTCGATGTTCAATTCATTTTAATGTTTTCTAACCTCAAGGCTTTTGACATCTTCACTAATAAATGGACACGTCTTAACTTTTTGGACCGTATGTTAACGCATATAGACATGTATCATTAACAAATGCCAAACACAATCTGTTATAACATACATGTATGTATGTTGATATCCATGTCAATATGCTCAACGTAATATACTAAAAAGGGTCGTCGATTTACTGTAAATAACATTTTTTTGCTTTCCAAATTGTATATAAAGATATAAGTTAAATTAAATAGCGCATTTACATGCATGTTTGTTGATTTAGTTAATTTCTTCGCATATGGTACTTGTTGTTGCATGATGGATTTTTTTCTGCGTCGTACTATGAAATAGATGCATAATAAATGACCTCACGTGCATGTGTGTTTTGTGGCATTATCATAGATTTATATGTATGGGTAAAAAATCTATGCCACCACAGACTGAGACCATCGAACTATTAAATTACTAAAAACATCGAGTATGAAAGATCTTGCCTACGCATTTCATACTTTCAATGTAAATCATAAAAAAATAAAATCGCAATTATTTGTAGCCATGATAAAATTCGAATAAGTTTAAAATGGTGACTTACTTTTTAAGAAAACTGGAAACGAGAACACCATGAAAAATAACTTTTAGAAATAGGGCACACGTGTTGTCCAGATCAGGGATCTATTCTAAATGAAATGAAGATCTGGGTTGAATAAACCAATCGCAATTGACACACAGTAGGTGCACACCGGGCTATTTATCATAGATTAATTTATATGGACATCGAAGTCGTAGAAGGCCCGTAGGGCGATTATTTACTTGTACTTGTTGAAAAATATGACCATGTGTCCAACCATTAAATTTTATTAACAATTTGTTGTCATTTATTGCTATATCAGTATATGAAAAGGTTTTTAAAATGCTAAAAAAGAGGGACGAAAGATACCAAAAGGACAGCCAAACTCATAAATCTAAAACAAACTGACAACGCCATGGCTAAAAATGAAAAAGACAAACAAACAACAGCACACACGACACAACATAGAAAACTAAAATATACGAAGTCAATAAACACCAATCATTTCATACATTAAGTACTTAAGTTTGTGACAGCGACCTTTATCGTATACCCAGCTGATTCACATCCCATCCCTATAGGATAAGGCCGGAACATTTCGAGACTATTTTCGGAACTCCTTAGTTGTTATCGACTTGAAATTTAAATTTAAGCATACGCAAATGTCATCAATGATCGGCCGCAGTCAGCGGACAGCAGAAATGAGAATAAACACGAACTTACAGATAGAAAACAATAAAGATGACAGAATATACAAAATAAAGTTCTTAAAAAAAAAAGACGCAGAATAAATACTTGAGCTAACTACTGTAACAGAAGAGTTTATACTCAAGATGAGGGATGATAATGATGTTCGATGTCAACTAATTATATGAAAAAATTGAAGTGCCAAGCAGAACAAAAGGAAATTCGTGAGATTTAGTCAAGAGAACTGGACTTGAACCTACATGTAGGTAAGAATGGAAGCATGATTAATTTATATGTACTAGTTCTGATCAACAGTACGATCTATCGAGAGGAGCGGATAGTTTGTTTTGCTGTGCATGATGTGAATCAACAAGCAATCACATCCGGTCGAAATCAGAAGTTGAATCCGATGTCAATGTTGACAAAGTTCTTATGTTAACTATCGGTAACACCAGTTTCGGAAGAGGGGCGTTCAAACTCATAAGTCGAAAACCGACCGTGCAAGGGCTGTATAGCCAGTCAAAGTCGTTAAAAACTTCCATCGTCATAAGTTCGAAATAAACAATGCCATGGATAAAACTGAAGAAAAGGCAAACAGAAAAACAAAAAAACACAACATAGAAAACTAAAGACGCAGCACCTTATCAAAAACCGAGGATTCAAGGGGCGATTAAGGTCCATTTTTATTAAATATCTGTTGAATAATCATTCGCTGTCGATAGTGTTTATAGCCCGGTCAAAAAAATGTCTAAACCTATCCAGTATTCCTCAAAACTTCCATATTTTTTTGTTTGTTTGAAATGATTTTTTTTCTCTTAAGTTGGTACTTCAAACATTTCTGATTGTTAATCCCACTTATTTATTTTTTTCTTCAAATGATATGAAGTTAGTGTGTGTTATGCCGATATATATGGTTAAGACTCTTGTCAGTTTTTTAAGAACGTACTAGGTTTGCTTGTAGAGGTATTTGTGTTGCTAACATTTACGTTTATTCGCATGTCTAATATCGATCAATAGGATGACTGAGGGTCTGGATTAGGGGTCCGTCAATTCTAAATTCTTTCATTTGTTCAGCCATTTTTCTCTTTTCTTTTTTGATTTTTCCTGTTTTTCTCCATTTTATATATTTGAGGATCCCACAGTTTTCTACTCATTATTTTTCTGGCCTGTTTTTCTCTATTCTTTATATGTTTGTCCTTTGCTCTGCACTTTTTGTCCATTATTTTCTATTCTGTAAACCCCGTCCGTGCCACCATGACTGGATTGTACTTAGATGCTTTAATTTACCTCGGATACCAGATTATCTAAACTAATTGGTAAAGTGTGTATATCAATAAATGTAATGCAACTGATTGAATATTGGAGCTTTCATATTATTGCATAACACTGATGTAGTTTATATATATTACAAAGATCAATGAATATTTTTTGACATCATTTAGTGACCGGAAATGAACATGCGTGGGCCTAATTTCAAAAGTGGTTGCTAATTTAGAAACTTGACCACAATTCAATTGTATATCGTTTTTAACTATATCGAAGTCATTATCTGTGAATGTCAAAGTTCCTAAGGGATAATAAAGTTCTATAACAAGTTTTTCACGGCAGTAATCCAACAATGTATCAATTAAGCAGAAAACATAATTAAAGATGACCATTTCCGCTGTTGAAAGGTTTGTAGAATAAAATAGCCTTTGTATGATAAAATACCACCAGTACGTCTACACTAGCTAATGCAAAATATTAGAAAGGGAAAATGAGATGATAGGCTATGAACCTTTTGTAGATTTATTGATATGTTATATATAAATAAGAAAATATGGGATATTTCTGATTGCCTATCGGAGACAAAAGCGGGGCGAAAGATACCAAAGGGACATTCGAAGGCTATCCACTAGAGACTGAAAGAAGAAGATGTTCGTCGTACGGCCTTCAACAATCAGCAAAACTAAAACTGTATTTATTATTATTAACCAACTAAGTGCATTATAGCCAAAAGGGACTGTTTATTAAAAATTACATATTTTCTGTAATGAATGACCCTGTTTTTCTGTAATAGCCCTGTTTTTTTCTGTAATGGCCCCTGTTTTTTCTGTAATGGCCCTGTTTTTCTGTAATGGCCCAGTATTAATGCCCAGTTTGTCTGTATTAAGCCCTGTTAGGGTTTTTAATAAAGTTAATAAAACTAAGTTGTAACGAGTATAATACCTTTTGTATTTTATTTTATTTAGTAACCAGCAACCAACATTAAAGAACCATATAAACGGATCACTGTTCATCCTGTTTTTTAACACATATCTCTTTCAACTTAATATCTTGGATAATTTGGTATACTAGTAGTTAAAGCTTTATAATGGTGAAGTACAAATTATTTTGTTCAAACTAGACTGTCATTAAAAGAGTAAGACAGTGCATCAAGTTAGCAGCAACACATACACTTTTGTTCAGTTGGTTAATAAATGTATTAAGAAATTGGTGTTTTTTTATAATGGCCCTGTTATAGGTCCTCGGTCAGTAATAATGGCCTCGGATGTCTGTAATAGCCCTCGGCGTTGCCTCGGGCCATTACAGACTTCCTCGACCATTATTACAGACCTTGGACAAATAACAGGGCCATTATAAAAACACCCATTCATTAATACTATAATAATGAATATGTTTTCTTATATTCCTTATCCATTCTTTGAATTAAACTGGAGTTTTTTCGTAAGAATGAATAATTCGACCTATCCCTTGTGTCCTTATTCAGAGGTTTAATGGGTATCTGGGGGAAAAAAGGACCCTGGTTTTTATTTTACGCGTACAACAATGATATTGGGAAAAACTATAAACATACTAGATGTCAGTTATAGTGTGTCAAGTTCATTTAAAATTATCTTTTGTTTATGAAGATAAAGCAAGAAACTACATGATTGCTATTTATAATTTAATTTTCTGTTCTTTCTTTCTTTTAAACTTTACAATAAGGCACACAAATTGATCTTAGCATCAAATAACGTAGTTTTTTACAGCACACATGTGATAAAATTAGATACCAGGATTGAAATTTAGTATTTGCAAAAGACGCGAGTTTCGTTTACAAAAGTGATGCTTGAATCTAAAAAGGTTATAAAGACCAAATAAAAAAAACGAAGTTGAATAGCACTATAGGACCCAAAATCCTAAAAGTTTTGCCAAATACAGCTAGCATGGCTAAGGTAATCTATTCCTGAGGTAGAAACCTTAGCGAAATAATGCAAACGTTATAACGCAAAGGTTTTGGTTATAACGCAAAAGGGTTTGCGTTATTACCTTTTGCGTTATTTCACGAAGGTTTGCTACACATCGCAAACATAGGAAGTAATATAAAAACAAGTTGCTTTCTTTAATAAAAGAAATGCACTCGTAAACTCAAATGTTTTTTTGGCATTGAATATTAAATAATTGTTTAAAGATGAATGGTTTTATATAATTTGTGTGGTATAAGAATAAGAAACTGACATTGACTGTTTACTTAATGTAACTACAGTTCAATGTGTTGTTAAAGGAATCATTGCCGCGTCCAAGGCATTTTTTTCTTCTTCTCCTCTCGACCGAAAGACAAACTGGTAAGTCAAAACTGGATGTTCAATTCTAATGCGCTGGTTTTCTTTTTTAGATAAGAGTTATTATTTGTGTTTAAGAAATGCAATACGTGAACATGTCAAATTTTTTGATTGAGTTAAGTCTGCCAATTGATATTTTATCGTATGTTTTTCTTTGTTGTGATGTTATGCTATTGTTTCAGAAAAAGGGAGAAGGTTTGGATCCATTAAAACGTTTAATCCCGCTGCAAATGTTTGCACCTGTCCTAAGTCAGGAATCTGATGTACAGTAAGTTGTCGTTTGTTTATGTAATATATACGTGTTTCTCGTTTCTCGTTTTGTTTATATAGATTAGGACCGTTGGTTTTTCCCGTTTGAATGGTTTTACACTAGTAATTTTGGGGCCCTTTATAGCTTGTTGTTCGGTGTGAGCTAAGGCTCCGTGTTGAAGGCCGTACTTTAACCTATAAAGGTTTACTTTTTAAATTGTTATTTGTATGGAGAGTTGTCTCATTGGCACTCACACCACATCTTCCTATATCTATGTCAAATAGCTGTTTTTATTGAAATTCGATATATGTTCATGGTTATTTGAACAATGGCTTGATGTTGATCATTATCAAGATCCTTACACCTGCTCTTCAAGGTTTTTGTGATGCTAAGGGTAGTAAGCATTGACAATTTTAAGTTGTTGTGCTTTGTGCTCTTAAAAGTTTTAGAAGACAAACTTTTTTAAACCTTTAACTCGGAAATAATGTTGCAATATATAAGCAAAGAAAATAACTGCATTTCAATTTGAAACCTCAGGGGTTTTCGCAAAAAAGAAAATGCGTGGCGCTAATACACTTCCGTACAATCAATGGAATGTCTTATCGATCATTTTTTGTATAGTCCTTGTAATTGGTAAAATTTTTGTTTGCAGAATTAATTTTACTATCGAAAGTATGAAACATTAGAGAACTCTTTAAAACAATACAAAATGTTAAGACTGATACACAAATCATATGGCGATACTGAATAATAAACCTGACAGCAAAGATGAACAAAGAATGAAGAACAAAAAACATTACCTTAACTTCCACTGAAAATAACCAAACCCTCCATCCATGGTAACATGTTAGCAGGATCCCAACACTCCCCTAACATGGGACAGTTGTGTAACATTATATGAACAACAGAAGAACAAACTATAAAAAAAAATCAGTTGAAAAAAGCTTAGCTCATCAATTGATGAACATTCAAATAATAGAAATATAAGTGGACGTAGCGGGTACTTGTACATCCCAACAACTACTTATGTAGTTTTGGTAGTATAATAAAAATAAACACCGCAAAACAACATTTTTATACGACAATTGACACTGCAATAGAAATAATCAGTACAAAGAAACATAACTCTTTTCATTTAAGATGACACTACCAGGTCAGTCAATTTTACCTATATATAACGCTACAATGCTATTTAAAGTGGCTATTCATTTATAATAGATTAATGTAAAATAATAATTGTTTGTACTATTTTTAAAGTTAGGAGGCAGAACACTAAAATTAGTAAAATTCGTGAAAAAGTAACAACTCCAATAGAAGTGAACTGACGATTTTGGCAAGTAGAATCATGTGCATATTAAACTTTGCTGATAATTTTTGTTTATTTAAGTTTCTTTCTTTCTGTAATAATTTTTCAGATTTGGGCAAAGAAACCAACATTGATACAAATCATCATTACACAGGAGGGGGGGGGGGGGGGGAGAATCTACGTCATCACGCAGGGTGTCGGCGATTGAAATTGGACCACCATTTGTCACTTCAAGGTAAGAATGTACTTATTATGCCAGTTATATGAGGTTATGATTATACAAAATAGTCCACCAAAGACTATATAAAGTAGGAAAATAAATGAGCCATCGCTCAATATTATTGGTTATCTCAAATTTTGCAAACACTTCGATACCAGTTTTAGGAATTGGGTCAACATGCAGGATATCGGCAAAATTTTTCATAACAACATCTTGATTATCAAGAACCGCCTACTTTATCAACAAATGAACATGTCCGAATTCTTTATTGTACTCGGGAAATACTTGTTACTCGATGTGTTTGCCGACATTCTTTTTTCCATTTTTAAAAATAATACGTTTTTTTACCATAATGACGGATATTTGTGAGTAACAAGTATTGGTTATCCTCAATATCTCATGTCTTGCTGTTCAATTTTGATTCTTTAAATTTTACTTGAACTATAATTATAGTTTTTTCATATATTCTTCAAAAATGAAAAAAAAGAAGGTAAAAATCTTTATTAAAGGGGCCATATCTTCAATAAGGGGTCATCAGCCAATTTCAACACTGTGACATATTTTTTGTTAATCTCAGTTTCTTTCTTTCTTTTTCTTTTTTATTTTTTTCAGAAAAAATCATCAGTGTATAGAATGTCTCTAGTTCACATCAGTATATTAGTACGAATGTATAGGGAAAACTGACCGTACTTGATAAAATCAAAGATGTCCACCAAATATTGTTTTGAATCGGTATAATGATAGGATTATCTCATCTTGGTCAGTATTTAGTCATTTCTTTAGTATATTAGAAATGTCTTTGAAATAAAATATCCTGATGGAAGGAATATCGGTAATATCATTTCAATTGAAAAAAAATGTCACAGTACAAAAAGTCTTGTTCAAGTCGGAATAAAAGGAAGGGAACATTTTTACCAACAGAAATAGATACTATGAAAATGTTCATAACAAAGTTCCTAACGAAACTTATCTAAGGTGGAACATAGTCAACGTTGACACCTCATACATTTTAATTTTAAGTTAGTTTATGTGTGGTAGATTTTAACCAAACTATATGAGAATGACGATGCATTGCTGTTTAACGTCCAGTTGCAAATATAAGATGCATATCAGAGACGAAAACATGGCATTTGTTAATTATATAGCACCCAACAAAAATAGACTGCATGCATTCAACTATATGAAATATATTTTTTTAGTATATAGTTTAAAAACAGGAAGAATGCGATATCCTCTTTTAAAAATTATGCATTAAATGCGTATTTGTTGTGTCAAAACTTTCACTTCCGTCATGAACATGTTTCTAGAACCGAAAGTCACCGTCAGTTTTATGTGATCGTCTCAAAAATCGAAATGAAAGTATTAGAATGTTTCTATAAGTCCACATGCCTCCATAATGTTCTCATTACTTTAAAGCTTTTTTCTACCAGAGGCGGATTTATGGGGAGGAACCAGTCCCCCCACCCCCCACCCCCCATTTTCTGGAAAAAAATGGTTGATTATACAGGAAATCACTGAAGCATGACAGAAGCTGGCCCTCTCTTAGCCAGCCAGTGGGCCCCCACTTATGAAAATTTCTGGATCCGCCACTGACTACATCAAGTTGATGTGCAGATTAACTTTGTTTTCATCAATAAGGATATAAAATCTGCACATTTGCTTCAAATTTTCCAAACTACAAATGATTATGCCAATGACAGGAATAATGAAGTTACTGTGATCCAAAACGCGGCCGGTAGATCTCCAATGGCGCTATTATAGTATTTTTTTTATTTCTTATTTAACTTTTTGAAAGGAATTTGACTTCTAGTTTATAGATTAGAGTTAGCTTTCTTTGCTCAATTTTATCATATTACATATCTGAGAAAAGTTACATTTAATTTAAAGAAATAAACGAGAAAAAGGAAGACATCATTTCGCTACAAGTAGAACATATTCTTCGCAAGTAATTTTTGGGACATGTATAACGGCGGCACAACTAATGATGGCATCCTTGTAATTCCCAAAAAAGTCTTTGCCATTCAGAACCATTGATTAAATTGCTTCCTTGTAGGCAGCATCTTCCGTATGTCAAAGTATGGTCTTTATCAAGGAGCCCTTGGCTAAAACCGAACAGCAAGCGATAAAGGGACACAAAAACTATCGTAAAACCATTCAAATAGGAAAACCAACAGTTTGAATTTATATTAAAAAAGGGAAACGAGAAAGACTTATGAACCACATCAACAAACGACAACATCAGATTCCTGACTAAAGTAAGGTGTAAACAATTGCAGCGAGCTTAAATGGTACCAAACCGTCATCCTTTTCTTAAACAATTGTGTAACATTACAACGTAGAAAGACAAACCATAAAATATCAATTGAAATGGCTTAACTCAATCAAAAGACATATTAAATGAAAGTATTTATAAGCAAGACATGTAGTAGCATACCTACTGGTATAAACATACTAAATAAATATTTGTTTTTCTTTGCTTAACGTCCAAATGCAAATATTTCATGCAAATCAAGAATGCCGGGGCGGTATTTAAAAAAAATAAACTTAATATAATATAATATAATACATGTATATATAAGCTTTTCAAAAATGCCTGACGTATTTAAAAAAATAAAATTAATATAATATAATATATAAGCTTTTCAAAGTTGATACACTGGGGAATGAACAAGATCATGTTCCAAGTGGCAGATGTTATGCTTCGAAAAGGCGACATATGGGCTCCGAAAATAAAGGTTAGTAAACTCCGCTGAAGAATGAACTATGTCATGTTGAAAGGGGATAAAAACTATACTTACAAAAGACCACATTCGGACCCCTAACAAATAGTTTGCAAGCTTTTTTAATTAACGGTTACAGAGTTTGTTACTTTTAATTCGAACTAAAGGCACTGGATTAAAAACGTCCATTGAAGGCAAAAGCAAGTGAGTATTTATAAATCCGCACATTAAAAATGAAATAAAGTCGGACAATACCATGTTGCATATTCGAGGGCCTTCCTAAATGAAAATCAACTATCAAAGGAACATGTTTTATGACACATTACTTCTAATAATATATTGTAATACAATTGTTATTCGATAGTACACATAAAGGAACTAAAATTTAGAAGCTAAAACTAATTGCTAAACTCTTAAACATTCGAGCAAGTACATGTTACTTTCGCAAATACCTATCATAGTAGAGCTCATCTACTAATTATATTAGAGTTAACCTACTTAAAGTTCAATATCAAAATATCACTTTGCTATAGTTTTTCAATATTAATTTTGCGGAAATATAATCAAACACTTGTGCACACGTTTAAGACCATTAATAGTCTCCATCGTGATAATCCAATAGTCTAAGTAGGTTTGCACACCTGAACTAGTAGTCCATATAAAGGGGCCTAGCAAACTATGAAACACAAGGTTGATACCCTGTGAAATTATGCGTTTAGCCATTTTTATCATTGAAAAATCCTGTCGTATATTCAATCTATCCTGAATCTCCCCGAGTTGCTTTTCTAGTTTGGTGGTAAATTGCCACATCTCAATTTGACCATTGACAATTTCTGCAGACGTCCTCTTGAAATCATCTTCCATATTTGTTACGTATCTTTTCTGTTGGTCTATGTCATCATTAATTTTTTTTAACATGTTCTCCTTGACCATCAATAATTTCTGTAGACATCCTCTTGAAATGTTCTTTCGTATATTTTATGGTCTTTTTCTGTTGGTCTATGTTATAATTCAGATTTGCAACATGTTCATTTGGCCATTAATAATTTTTTCCGTCGTCCTCCTGAAATTGTTCTCCATAGAATGTATGTATTTTTTCTGTTTGTCTATGTCATCATTTAGTTTTTTTAACATGCCATGAAATATATACAGAACAAAGAACCAACAATAAAATATAATCCAGTACTTGTACAAGAATGTTTGAGAAGAAAATAATAAGCACTTGCAACAACACGCCATTCTGGTTTGAATTTAAGCAACAGGTTAATTTTATTTTGAACTGAAAGCAAACAAATAATGACAAAAAATAACCTACTCGGGTGGTTTGAAAAGATATGTTATTATCATTTCAATTTTTTTAAATAATGAGGTGAACAAGAATACAAAAGTTAATGTTCGTAGTATATATAGAATACGTTACTTCTTTGTTTGTGTAACATGCAAGGTAATTATATAGATGATAATCACGCAATTTTCAGTGTAGACATATATACATTATTTGATTTTTTAAATCCTTCGATTTCATTCAAGATTTTGCAAACCAGTTTGACAGCGAAATTATTGCTAGAGTGGTACATAAACGAATAACATTTTGCCATAGTGGTTGTTTTTAATGTAAAAGAAAACGTTAAACTTTGATTGATTTGTTAACTTCAAACATCATTTTGTTTATTTATAAAACTTTATTTATATCATGTATATAGTAATGAACGTTCATAATATACAGATAAAGCGCTAAAATTATTCATGAGAACTTTTGATACATTTTCTGAAATTTTCCAATCATTTAATGATTAATCTTTTACAATTCATTGATTACAAAAAAAAAGAAGATGTGGTATGATGGCCATGTTGAGACAACTCTCCACAAGAGACCAAAATGACACAGAAATTAACAACTATAGGTCACCGTACGGCCTTCAACATCGAGCAAAGCCCATACCACATACTCAGCTTTAAAAGGCCCCGAAATGACATGTAAAACAATTCAAACGAGAAAACTAGCGGCCTTATTTATGTACAAAAAATGAACGAAAACCAAGTATGTAACACAAAACAAACGACAACCACTGAATAACAGGCTCCTTACTTAAATTGTCATAATATATACTAAAAGTATGTTCATATTGAAATTGAGAGAAAACCAAAAATTCGGAATTTGGAAATACAGGAGGAGGGATAAAAAAAAACATTTTCCTGTCCCCAATAACCTATGACTTATGATACTTTTGCTGAAATTCTCCATTCATTCAATATTTTATAAAATTCTTCCAACAACACTTTACATACTTTAAACTACGCTCTGAATGCCCGCGATTTCGCGGGTGTGTTCTAGTAGTTATTTATAAAAACGCATTAATGATACATTCCAGAAACAATTTATACAGCTGCATTTGCTATAATCATATATGCATTTCCAAGCGAATTAATGATTTATTGCAAAATGGAACATAAAAGTTTTACTGTTATGTTAACGCTCATTTTTTATTTGGAGCTTTTCGTTATATCAATAACAAGTGTTTACGATAATACGATAATAAAACAACAGGATTAAGCAGACTAATGCGGTAATGTATCTAATAAACGCACTATTTCTTTGCTTGTGCCGTTTCGTTCCATTGGTGATTAAAAACACTTAAGGATGTTCGCTGCTCAGTTTCAAAATAAATAACTTTTCATAAAACTAGTATGTATTGATAGGAAATAAATTAAGGAATAAAAAAAGCAAAAAAATATAGGGGTCAATGTTCTTGTTTTCGAGATATTAGCCATTGGAGTTTTGGCTGGAAAATGTTCTCTCTTGATTTTTCATAGTTTTATCATTGACCAGTTAAAGTTCTCAAATACTATCAAAAAATAAACAAAATTTTATAAAACTTTTACAAATGACTTATAATTATACATGTAACAGATTATAAAAAGAAAAATGGGGGCTCATGGGCAAATTTTTGAAGGCATTCAAATGGATAAAACCAGAGGATTCCAAAAATCTGACAAAAACTCCAAAACATGACAAGCAGACATCCTTAAGGTGGTATGGGAGTCTAAAATAAAAATGATAAAATTTGTTCATACTTTGCCAAAAACGTAGTTTCTATTGATATATGTTCAAATAAAAACCGTTGAAATGGCTTAACTCATCAGATCAATACAAAGAAGAAAAAGAACATTAATTTTATTTAACAAAATCCACACATCGGTCGTAGCAGAGATTCATGCATCCACCACAACACAAAAAAACCCACATAGTACAGATCTGAGGCTACTCGCAGTTCCTGGCAGTTAGTTCAAAGCTAATAACAACTCCTGTCATGCATTGTGTCCCTATTATGAAACAGCAGGACTTTTAACATTTACAGAACCGATTTTTTTTATACAGAAATTGAACTAAAGCTATTACAGATAAATTCATAAATCATGCAAAACCAAGAGGTTTAAATGCCCTCGCTTGCCAACTTTGTTTGGTTGTTTGCTCAGGCATTGTAATTAAGATTGACCCCTAAATTATATGGAGAGGCGGACTAACAGTTTGTTTACTATAGATAAAAAAGATTTGATTGGACAATGGATATTATATTGGAAACAATTTTGATATTCATTGACCAATCAAACCTTTGTGTATAGTAAACAGACTGTTATTCTCCACCTACCCATTGCATTTAGGTGTCAATCTTAATTACAATGCCTGAGCAAACAATGGCCTGAGCAAACAACCAAACGAACTTTGCAAGCAAGGCATTTAAACTCTTGGTTTGCATGCTTTATTATTTGAAAGGTAAGAGTCTGCGTCGTTCACCTAGGTCTACGCACGTATGTGCTGGTTTAACTATGCCAATGAATACTATTGACATTTTGGAGTAGAATAGAATTCAAGGCATTGTATTTATATTTAAAGTGTCTACATATTCTATGTTTTTATATTTAAAGTGTCTACATGTTCTATGTTTTTATATTTAAAGTGTCTATATGTTCTTTCTTTTTATATTTAAAGTGTCTACATGTTCCATGTTTTTTATATAAGATAAAAGTTTAAAATAACCCGTAAAATCAGGGCAAGAAACATCAATGATTGTTGAGTCTACTGATGTTTTCGACTATGTCGACTTATTGGTAAATCTAGTCTTATTCATTTTTAGCTCACCTGGCCCACAGGGCCAAGTGAGCTTTTCCCATCACTTTGAGTCCGTCGTCCGTCGTCGTTAACTTTTACAAAAATCTTCTCCTCTGAAACTGCTGGGCCAAATTAAACCAAACTTGTCCACAATCATCACTGGGGTATCTAGTTAAAAAAATGTGTCCGGTGAACTCGGCCAACCAACCAAGATGGTCGCCATGGCTAAAAATAGAACATAGGGGTAAAATGCAGTTTTTGGCTTATAACTCAAAAACCAAGCATTTAGAGCAAATCTGACAGAGGGTAAAATTGTTTATCAGGTCAAGATCTATTTGCTCTGAAATTTTCAGATGAATCGGATTACCCGTTTGTTGGGTTGCTGCCCTTTAATTGGTAATTTTAAGGAAGTTTGCTAGTTTTGGTTATTATCTTGAATATTATTATAGATAGAGATAAACTGTAAATGGCAATAATGTTCAGCAAAGTAAGATTTACAAATAAGTCAACATGACCGAAATGGTCAGTTGAACCCTTTAGGAGTTTTGCCCTTTTATGGTCAATTTTAACTATTTTCGTAAATCTTAGTTATCTTTTACAAAAATCTTCTCCTCTGAAACTGCTGGGCCAAATTAAACCAAACTTGTCCACAATCATCACTGGGGTATCTAGTTAAAAAAAAAAGTGTCCCGGTAACCCGGCCATCAAATCAATATGGCCGCCACGGCTTAAAATGGAACAAAGGGGTAAAATGCAGTTTTAGGCTTATAACTCAAAAAACAAAGCATTTAAAGCAAATCTGACAGGAGTAAAATTGTTTATCAGGTTAAGATCTATCTGCCCTGAAATTTTCAGATGAATCGGACAACCCGTTGTTGGGGTTGCTACCCCTGAATCGGTAATTTTAAGGAAATTTTGCTGTTTTTGGTTATTATCTTGAATATCATTATAGATAGAGATAAACTGTAAACAGCAATAATGTTCAGCAAAGTAAGAGTTACAAATAAGTCAAATGACCGAAATGGTCAATTGACCCCCCTAAGGAGTTATTGTCCTTTATAGTCAATTTTTAACAATTTTGTAAATTTTTATTAACATTTTCCAACTGCAACTACTGGGCCAAGTTCATTATAGATAGAGGATAATTGTAAGCAGCAAGACTGTTTAGTAAAATAAGATGTACAAACACATCACCATAACCAAAACTCAATTTTGTCATGAATCCATCTGCTTCCTTTGTTTAATATTCACATAGACCAAGGTGAGCGACACAGGCTCTTTAGAGCCTCTAGTTTTATTTAAAGTGGCTATCTGTCTATAATTATAGATTTAAAAAAAGAGACAGAATTGGTGAAAAGGGTCATTTAAAAAAAGACCGAAAACTTCATAAAAGGGACAACTGACGATTTTGGCAAGTTGACTTATTTGTAGATAATTTTTGCTTACTTAAGTTTATATCTATCTATTATATATGTTTATGATGTAAGGAAAACATGGTATGAATTGTCATAAATGGGCAATAACACTATTTTTTTTATTCGGCAATCATACTTTTAGTCGTCCTGCTTATTTTTGGTTAATATAAGTTTCTATTTATCTATAATATTATTTTTAGATATAAGGCAAAAACGCAGAAAAATGATAAGAATAGCAAATAAATGACAGTAACTACAAAGAACGATTACCAATCAATAGCCAAATAACACAATACCATTGTTGTAAAATATGCATTTCAAAATGTGTGATATCGGTTTTTGAAGGATTGTTTTGTGTAAGATATGCCAAGAAAAGTAATTATTATCTAAGGTAAAAACACCTTTTTGGTTTTATATTTAAGACATCTCGTTTTCGTGGTTTTGATTGAAGGCATCTCATTTTCGAAGCTTTGATCAACGATCATTGGAGATTGTACAAAGCATTTTACAAAGAGAATTACAGAAAACGTTTGGCAAAGGAAATAGAAAAGCAATACATTCAGGGAAATCCATGGCTTTATTGCAATCAATAGTTTAACTATGCACACTGATCATAAGCAAACGTTCTTTATATACATTACAAATATATTTCCCTTCTATAACAACCAAAACATCATAAAAAAATCAAAAGATAATATTCACAGAAAGCTGTTATGGTTGTAATTAGATAGAAAAAATGTGGTTCGTATCTCCCATGTTTCAACCAAACCACTATTATTGCATGTGAAATGCTTCTAGTAATATATGAATTAAGAATTGCTTGTCTTCGCTAGCTTGAGTCTGGTTTTCTAACCACTGCCTATTGAAAATGTATTTTCTTTTCAATTTTCAAACTCCTTTTTCAATTAGGGTACATAGTTTTAGTTTTACAAGGTGTAACGAAGTGTATAGTACAAATTAACTAAAGTATAAAAACACTACAAAAGAAAGAAGAATGTATATGGTATAAAATTTGAATAGTAAGGCGGAAAACAAGAGCATAATTAACTTAATATAAGGTCACACCAATTTGATTAATAGTTCTTTGGATTTTCCGCTCCTGTTTTTGAGAAATCAAGTTTTCAACAACAACAAAACTACCGCTTCCGTTTTGTTTTTTTTTTTTGGTCCGCATGCAGTTCCGAAATTAGTCTTGCCTTGATTTTTTTTTTCTTTCTCACTGACGCTTTGTTTTTGCATAATTATAATCAAATAGGGGTTCAAAACGCACGTGTGATCAATCAATAAAAAAGTTAAAGGAAATATAAAATCAAAATGTCAAGCCAACAGTTGTTGTTGGTTTCGGCTCAATGCCGAGGACAGGCAATCATTGAACTAACGGCTATCCGTTGTTCGTCATCATTTACATTAGAAGATATCTTTTATGAAGCTAAAAGGGTAAATATTAGTCTGTCAATATTTCGTTTGATGATATCAAACACATTACAAATTCGACAACAGCCCGTCGGCATCATCTATCATAGTCCGAGATTACTCTAAAGTTCAACGACTGTTTTGCCAGACAGGCTGGGGCTCAGAGTAATTTCGGACTACACCTATCAATGTTGGGGACTGACATGGATATTTCTGTGTCGGAGAGTTAAACTGTAAATTTGTGAATTTCGAAATAGAGGCCCGACACCACAGGCACTTGTTTCTATCCATAGGAAGACCCACTGTATGTACTTCGAGATTCCGCCAGTATAGACGCACCCCTTGATTGACTGCAAAGGTACAGCGGATCCATGTACACTCCCTGAGGATTAATGGAGATGTGTCCTTTACAATATTAACCCACCACCAGAACAATCCCCATCCAAACACCGCCCAAGGGAGCATGTAGGACACCGGGAAGTCTGTTATTTACGTATATTTACGTTGATAGTGGGTCTTCCTATGGATAGAAACAAGTGCCTCTGCCAAACACACTCCGATCCCAAACAATAATTTAATTGAATTACCACAGGTCCCCCCCAAAAAAAATCGTTTGCACTGTTAATGAAAAAAAAAAACAATAAAACTTCCTAAAATAACAAAACCAAAATCGTGTGAACAGGGCAAGGAGAAACTGATAGAAACTGTTGTGTGACCTTATTGACCTGACTAGTAGTACTATAGAGTGTGGGTGGTCTTCAGATACTTTAGAATCAGGAAAATTGTGCAGAATAAACTTTAAAACTGCTTTGTGGTATAAAGACCCCCATCCATCAGTCCATCAAAGACTGCAATTTACTGTGAAATAAGTCAAAATCCTACTATCAAAAACAAAATCTATCCCATATTAAAAATTTATTCATTCCCAGAGTTCATCTTACAATTCACAGTAGTAGTTAGTTTTGATGAGAACACATATCCTTTATGTTCGTCTTTTAGTTTCCAAGCACAGCTCTTAATATAACAATAAGGAGATGTGGTTAATTGCCAATAAGACAAACTATCCACCAAAATTCAAAAGAAGTAGATGTAAGCAATGATAGGCAACCAAAACGTTCTTAAACACATAAGAAAATCCCATGTTTAATTTAGGCCTTTCCAGAATTAATTGTATTGGGGGGGGGGGGGAGGAAGGCACCTGTATTAAAATTTGATGGGTGGTGATTATTTAAGAAAAATTGTTTTGAACATTCTAAATGAAATATAAATTTAAAATGTATGCATGGTGGGGTCAAATAAAAAGTGCCTTCTCCCCCCCCCCCCTCCCCTACATTTATTTTGGAACAGCCCTTGGTGGAATTTAATTCAACCTCAAACGTTGTCAAAAAAAGGCTGTTCACCAAAAAGTTACAAAGTGAAAGTATCAATTTAATAATTGTCATGTGTTTTGCAAGCTCTTATATTTGTGAAGGTCATTGGTATTGCTATTTCTAAGTCACATTTAAGAGGGTTTTTTTTAATATTTGCTGCTGCACAGTTGATTGCTTAGAGTCAGAATAATGTATTCAAATGGGATACTAGGCTTTATGCACTCGCCTGTCAAAATCTCATTTTCAAGAATTTTTTAAAAATAAAAAAATTTCGCTAGCTCGCCCCATTTTTTTTTTAGAGCAAATATCCGAAGAACTATTTATCAAATT
>NW_027267912.1:0-4000 GCF_963676685.1 Mytilus edulis
TATACATTTGTGTTTCCGGGGGAAAAAGCTACACAGTATGAAGGTCGTACATATTAATTGTTTAAAGGAGCATTGACTGTGGTTTAGACAACAACAACAAAAAACTATTCGTTTCGCTACAAATATTGACAAAAGCAGAATTTTAGAGTAAAATGTCCTTATAATCAGTTATTTTGGCCCAAATATGCAACACAAAAAAGCTTAAAAAAAACATCGCTGGTGTATTATTGACTTGCGAGTCAATAATTTAACCTTTAAATCGAGTCCGCATTTATTTTGTTCGTCATTAAGTATTTTAAGTTTTTAACGAAATTGTTTTTAACTTTGACAAATATAGGCTTCACATAGATAAACACAGGGTACGATTATCGGTATAACCATATTTAAAACGTTTTCAGTTTTCATTTCATTACAAAGTTTACAGATTTGATCCTTCATTTATTAAAAATACCTTGGTGTACATCATTTATAATAAAAAAAAAGTAATTTAGTTTTTAAGGTTGTGGTCGTCGATTCTTATAATTCAATTTGTTTTAATGTCCGTCCTTTAATTTCTCGAATATCGTTTTGTTCTATATTTTTTAATATCCGTCCTGTATCTTGCTTGTATATAGTTTTTTTTCTGTTTGTTTTAATGTCTGTCCTGTATTTTTCTTGTATACCATTTTGTACTGCTATACGTTTTAATGTCTGTCCTGTATTTTGCTCGTATATAGTTTTGTTCTATATGTTTTAATGTCCGTACTGGTTGTTTTTTTTGCTCGTATATCGTTTTGTATTATATGTTTTAATTTCCGTCCTGTATTTTGCTTGTATACCGTATATTTTTGTTCTATATGCCTTCAATGTCTGCCCTGTATTCTACTTTGTATATATTTTTTGTTCTGTCTTTCCTGTATTTTACTAGTATATATCGTTTTGTTATATGTTTTAATGTTCGTTCTGTATTTTTGCTTGCATATATAGTTTTGTTCTATACGTTTTAATGTCCGTCAGGTGTATTTTATTTCTATATCGTTTTGATCTATATGCTTCAATGTCCGTCCTGTAATTTGCGTGATAAATTTTTTGTTCTGTATGTTTTAAATTGTCTGCCCTGTATTTTACTAGTATATCGTTTTGTTCTATATGTTTTAATGTCCGTCTTAATTCTATCTTAAGTCTGGTTTCTGTAGAATTTAGAACTATTAATTTGCTTTAGTGATAGCGTTAGAGTGGTATTTGATTGTAACAATCAATACTGAGACAGGATGTATTGACGAATGTCTTGATTGAATAAAGAAGCCTTGTTTTTTCACTATATCTAATTCCATTTAATACGTTCAATCTATGATGTATTCGCACTCTTATGATCATATTAATTGGTAGGAATGATTAAGGTTGTATTGTGATAATAAGTTTATTTGGTATTAATGATCCGTCTTTTCATATAAGAACCAGGTCAGATTTGTAGTACTTTGTAGGTCAAAAGCTGTATCTCAATAACATAGTCAATCTCTCACAATCAGTGTTCTTTCTGAAAATGTAGTCTATATAATAATTAAGTTGTGTTGCTTGTCGTATATTTCGATGAATAGACGGCGATTGAAATATTTCCTCGTATACAAGAGTTGTTCAAATCATTTATTTATTTTCCTTATTTCCGCCGTTCCCAGAAAGATACTATTAGTTACATGGTGTTTTAGTGACCTATACGAGATAACCTACGAGATATACGGGGTCAGTAAAATTCCATAAGTGACGAGAGTGCAATTAATATATGGCGTGGTTAAAATAGTTTTCGCAATAATCCCCCTTTAAGTATCGATTAGAAAAAAAGTTACATATAAAGTTACAGCGGTATCTATTACAAACCACAAAGATTCTGACTCTTAGATTGTGACGATTCGTCCAAAACCTTTAAATTGAGATCAATTTCAATAGCCATTGTTAAATTATATTTGTGTACTTTTTCTCTTATAATTATAGTAAAATTAGGAGAAAAGCGAGTTGGGTTATCACGTGAAGTCGGAAGTCTGCTACATTTGGTTCATAGTAAAAGATCGTATGTATAGGAGTTATTATTTCTGGAATAATATCAAAAACATATTCATTCATAAAGGAAACCAATGCCACAAGCAGAAAACCCCTGATTAAAACCCTACTGTTAATGTGGTGTTTACTACCCAAACTACAATATGAGGGCCTGACAAGGTCGGTCTGTACTAATTCCTCACCTCAAGGGAACAAAGGGAAATGTAAATTGACCATTATTACCAACTGAGGGGTACGCATCAATCTCGAATCCTTCTTTTTAAAGAGGCGTCTGTTAAATGTATCAATTCATTTCAGTTTTTTAAATAATGACAGAAACGAAATGATAGAAACATTTCTTGTTTCAACAGCGAATTCATATTAATTCCAAAAATACGCGAATGATTTAACAACAATGCGGTATAATTTACATCTATATCATATAGTACTGCAACTGACATCGAAAAAGACGCTTAGTTAACGAGTTTAATGGTCCGGAATAACACACGGCTGCAAATTGTTTTAAATGATAGAATAATATCTATATTTTAATTTCCGTCGGGTCCATAAAAAGTTTCTATGGTCACATTTTGTATTTTATCCATTTAATGGGGGTATCCCTCAATTTACGGTTTTGGGTAGTTACCTTAAAATCCAAAAATAATTTTTTTGGGTTAAATTTCCCGCTATTTTCGTAAATATTTTCTATGCACATAGTCATCAAGGATCATCGGAATGATGAAGACATAAATATAATACCATCTCCAAGTAAAACTTTCAAACTTAAAGTTGGCTGGTTTTTTGATAGAAATTTAACGCGTTTTTCTTTGAAAACGAGAAAACATATGATTCAAAAACAGTATTTGACATTTGAGAGGACAAAACATATTATTGCGATACTGTAATGCAAATTTTGTTGGGCAAATTTCAAACAATTTGTCAAAAACTCGAAAATAAAAACATCATTTGTACCTTTTTTAATTACGGAAATTTCCTATCCGTCAATCAGCTCCCACCATTTATTTTTTCATTCACAATCAATTTGATAGTTTCGATGTGATTATATAGATTTTGTAGGAGAAGTTAATTTATTTTTGAGTGATTTGAATATATATAGTAGTTCTTTCGTGTATTTTCTGTAAATAAGTTATATTTTTGTTAATAAAATTTTGACTTTATATAAAAGTTAACCAAATCCTTCGGATAAGAGGTTTTTCCGGATAATGACTATAGTTGACATTGTGTGAAAATATATTGTATATCAATGTTTAACCTCAGAGCAATTAATATGCATGCAAGTGGTCGGGGGAAAAGTACTATTGAAGTTTCGCAGAGATTTGGTGTGTGACAAGGTGATGCTAAAACCAACTTCTCTTGATATTCTGCTTTCCGTGGGCGAATCATCAGTGATGTTATGAGACTTGCACCAGAAGGCAAAATTGGTGCGTCTTTAAATTAGATTGATTGATTGATTGTTGTTGCTTAAAGTCCTAGTGGCAAATATTTCATGCATGTTCAGGACGAGAACAAGCTAACAATAAAAACAATAGGTAGGTTTTGTCATAATAGAGGCCATTCGGGATGATGATCGGGAAAATTTAGACTGCCACTGGAAAATGATGGGACAGAAATTTTCCATTGCAACATGCCACCTACGGACCTCTCAAAGAGTTGATGCAAAGGTTTTTAACGTGCAAAGAACGTGACACTCCCTTTACACGAGGCATCGGATTTAACGTCCCCATTCTGACCGGACGTGACTGCGAACTTGATACATCCCGCACAGTCAAACGGACGCCCAACTTCGTTTTACTGCCGGTCGGGGAAGACCAAGTGACCATATTTCGTTTCCCCAGTCACCCTTGGGGAACTTTAAATTAGAAACAACAGAAATCCATATATGTGATCAAACTGATCGACATGTAACCTCACAACCTGACACTTTTAATACGATCTCGCGCTCAGTTTCTTCCTTGTAGTTTGGATA
>NW_027267913.1:0-26803 GCF_963676685.1 Mytilus edulis
GGTTCCCTGAGGTAACCTGACCATGCACAGTAGTACAATGGATTCATGAGGTAACCAGACCATGCACAGTTGAACAGTGGTTCCTTGAAGTTACCCGATCATGCACAGTAGTACCATGGTTCCCTGAGGTAACCTTACCATGCACAGTAGTACAGTGGTTCCCTGAGGTAACCTGGTCATGTATAGTAATTTACAGATGACCTGAGGTAACCTTGTCATGTACAGTAATTTACAGATGACCTGAGGTAACCTGGTCATGTACAGTAATTTACAGATGACCTGAGGTAGCCTGTCCGTGAAAAAAAGAACATAGATGTACAGGGACTGACTAAGCTGACGAAGGGCGTTATGAACATTCAATTGTGGTAACCTGAGGTTTGTAGAAAAATTAGCGTTTTGCAAAGTTTATCTGTGGTAACATGCAGCTGGTACAATGACCATGAAGTTGTGACCTTAGGTTACCTCAACATATTCTTATATACAGAGGTATTCTGAGGTTACATATTTATATACAGTAGTTAAGAAATGACATTAGTTAACATGTGCACTTGCCATGTATAGAAATGCAGAAGTGCCCCTGAGGAAAACTAAAAAAATAATGTTTTGTAAAGTTTATACAAGTGTGGTAATACAAGTATGTGCAGTAATACAGAGTAACCTCACCATGTACAGCAATACAGAGGTAATATTAGGTAACCTCACAATGTTCAATCATACAGAGGTGACCTGAGGTAACCTCACCATGTGAGCAATCAAAGATATGATCTGAGATACAGGAAATACACAGTAATTTAGAGATGACATAAGGTTATCTGACCATGTACAAAAGTCCACTGGAGATGTGAGGTTTTTCCTTGAAAATATCCAACATCTCTCAAATAAGATTGATAAAGACAATTAACATTTTAAAAAAGCAGTTATATACTATATAACCTGTGCTTGTAACTACGTTACTTTCAAAGTAATGTCAAATGAAAAAAAAAAAGATTACTGTTCGTACTACAATGTTTCTCTTTTTTAATACTGGTGAATAAAATCCTTACAGTGTGTACTGGCTGGTCATCATCGCGTATGATACGATTTTGATACTCATACACAGTTAATGAATATTATGCATGAATATAGATAAGATCAGCACGTGAAGCCATAGACTGAGAGTTGTAGATTTGTAGTGTAAATATATAGATGCAGTTTATAGAATACAAAATTAGATCAGAAACATAGTTATTAAAATTGAGAAAGGAAATGGTGAATATGTCAAAGCGACAACCACCCGACCATAGAGCAGACAACAGCCGAAGGCAACCAAAGGGTCTCCAATGTAGCGAGAATTCCCGCAGCTGTAGGTGTCCTTAAGCTGGCCCCTAAAAATATGCATAATAGTTCAGTGATAATGGACGTCATACTAAACTCCGAATTATAGACAAGAAACTAAAATTTAAAATCATACAAGCCTAACAAAGGCCAGAGGCTCCTGACTTGGGACATGCGCAAAATTGCGGCGGGGTTAAACATGTTTATGAGATCTCAACCCCCCCCTATACATCTAGCCAGTGTAGAAAAGTAAAAGCATAACAATACGCACATTATAATTCAGTTCAAGAGAAGTCCGAGTCCGATGTCAAAAGATGTAACAAAAGAACATAAATAAAATGACAATAGTACATAAATAACAACAGACTACTAGCAGTTACTTACATGCCAGCTCCTGACCTCAATTAAACTGATTGAAAGATTATGTGTTCATCATATGAATATCAGGCACAATCCCTCCGTTAGGGGTTTAGTATCATACTATCATAAAATATATGAGAAGAACATAACCCGTGTCATGCCAACAACTGTTTTTTAGAAATAGATGTGTTTAGTTCGATTCAAAGACTCTATCAGTGAATCAATATTAAAGCCAAAATATGCAATCTTTAATGACCTGACAACAGTATCGTAACTATATCCCTTTTTAATAAGTCTATTTAAAGGTTTTGTTAGTTTCTGAGGAGAATACAGACATTTTGTTCTTTGTTTAGAATACTTCCATAAAAAATTGGATGTGAAATATCCGAACGTATAAGATGTCTGCATGTTGAGTTATATTTACGAATTATTTCCTTATACTGATGATAAAATTTAGTAAATGTTTTGACCAGTTTGTGATATCGAAAACCCTGGTGTAATAATTTTTTAGTAATACATAAATTTCTCTCGCTAAAATCTAATACGTTGTTACATACACGAGAGAATCGTACAAGTTGAGATATATAAACACATAAGATGATGACAAGGGAACGTCACCATCTACAAATGGATAATTTACAATAGGAAATGAAAAAACATCTCTCTTATCAACAATTTTTGTATTAATCTTCCCGTTTATGATATAGATATCAAGATCGAGGAAAGGGCAGTGGTCATTGTTATCATTAGCTTTAATTAAAGTAAGTTCTACAGGATAAATTTCTTTAGTATACATACGAAGTCGTTATTATTGAGAGCCAATATATCATCCAAATATCTAAAAGTATTGTTGAATTTTTGTACCAAATATTGTTTAGATGGGTCTTTGCTAATTTAAGTCATAAATTGTAACTCATAACAATACAAAACAGGTCCGCAATAATTGGTTCACAGTTAGTCCCCATTGGAATTCCAATAACTTGACGATGTACGGAATCTCTAAAAATAACAAAAAATGTTATCAAATAAAAATTCAAGCGCATAAATAGTATCAAAGCATGTCCAATTGACATAGTTCTTTTGTTTATTGCTACTAAAAAATGATCGCAAAGAGTTTGAACATATGTACTCGCATTCCGACTTTTTAAATGCCCAGTTAATTAGGGATGTGATTTTTTTCTCAATAAGAATATGAGGCAAAGTGGTATATAGGGTGGAAAAATCAAAACTTTGAACAGATTTAAAATCACCATATATTCATGCAATTTATCAAGTACTTCCAACGAGTTTTTGACACTCCAAAAGTAATTAATTCCACTATTTTCAAAGGCCTTATTTGAACAATTTATTATCAGGTTTTTTATTGTACCAAGTGTACTAGTAAGTAAAACAGACAATTTAGTAGTTGAACAATGGACAGTGGCGGGTCCAGGGGTGTTCTGGGTAATAGGAACCCTTTTTTTTTGGAGATCAATGCATTTGAATGGAAACATATAGTTGGAACCCCCTTCTTGTGTCCTGGATTGGGAACCCCCTTTTTTTAAATGGATGAATCCGCCGCCGCCCCTCATGCAGTCGGACAAGATGGACTGATTTTCATTAACCTATCTATTAAATGTTATCGTTTTCTACTTATGTTACTTTAAAAGAAGTAACCAAAATCAATATATGCGTAATCTGTCCATATGTAATTGTCATATATTACCAAACACAATGATAGTCAAAGTTTCAACAGGACATTCACGAAACTTAGGCAGCAATCATTCCATTCTCAGGGGGGGGGGATATGTTTTTTTTAAAGCTTGATTCTAATTGTTCTGCCACTATATGTAATGCTAAAATTGAAATGAAAGAAAAAAATGTTTTCGACCTGTCTCCAAAATATTGTCTTTCGCCGAAGAAAAAAAATCCATAACCCCCCCCCCCCCCCGAAAATCAAATGTTTGCTGCCTTATGCATGATGTGTGGATAACTGTTATTCTTTAATAGTTAGTTTAAATAATTATATACATTTATTTACATAAGTCTCTATGAAACCAGTTTTTGACAACTATTATTATAAAAGTTTAAATCGCCATTTAAAAAGTGTTTTCTTTTTAATTATTTTAAGTCATTCACGTTTCACTAAATAAAAATCTGTTCACGTTGCACTGATCACAAATAAACCAAATATTTGGATTTTTTTCGTGAATTATTTGTCGTAGCTTATTGTAAAAAATTGTATGTGTTCCTGTTTTCTCCTATTTTTCGCACATATACTGTCAGTCGAAATAGAAAGTACAATGATGTATTTTTAGTTTATTCTATTTTTAGATCATGTTATTACTACGCATATGGGCACTATTGCCACGATTACCTGAGGGCACCGATTACCTCAGGGCATACAGCAGCGGACCTAACTGCCATCTGCAAATTAAACCGAAGTCTTGTATGATTTAAAAGTTGGTCTAATGATGGAATCCGGACGCTTTTGGTGTCAGACCACCAATTACTCCCTCCAATTTAAAACGTAGTCATACTCTGACACAAAATAGTGGTTTTGATGTCATCCGGTTTACTTAAACTAACCAACAAATTTGCAGAAATGAAACTTTTGGTGAAAGGAAAATATATTTAGACCGTTTTGATTCAAATTCACTTAACTATGAGTTGGCGTTAAAAAATCAGGATTAATGCGCTACATAGTAATCTATTTAAGATTTCCAGAAAACCGGGCGTTATTTTGATAGTACCTGTGTTTTCAAGATCAGAAATTTCATATAAAACATTGGTTGAAAATTGGCATGTAGAAATGTGATACATGTACAATTCAGGATATACCTGTTTTCCTTGTAGTTAAACTTAAGGTGAAATATTTAGACAGCTGTGAAAATTGCAAGATTTGGTTGAACAGATAGGGATTTTTAATTGATGGTCTGACACCTTTATTTTCGTTTTCCTCCCAAAATAACCATAACTGAATGATCATAAGAATAGAATGACAAATGCGACTACACCTATATAGAACACAGAGGCATGATGATTAATAATTCATTGTAGAAGGAAGAGAAGCGACACACAACATGAGGTCTTCTCGTTTATTAGTATAGATACTCTAACTTTTATTTTACAGGTCTTTGTATCTTCCCTTCCCTGTTTTCACTTGAATTATTTTTCAGCTTATTCGAATATGTGCATGTTTTCTGGCACGTTTGAAATAAATGCAATTCATCTAATGTTTGAATAGATATAGGAGGATGTGGTGTGAGTGCCAATGAGACAACTCTCCATCCAAATAACAATTTAAAAAAAAGTAAACCATTATAGGTCAATGTACGGCCTTCAACACGGAGCCTTGGAGGCCGTACATTGACCTATCATGGTTTATACTTGGCTCACACCGAACAACAAGAATGTATATTTACATATTTAGCATGTTTTAAAAACAGGAAAACATGTTTATAAGTGCAACACATGGTATTTTTGGACAAGAAATCAATTTTTTCTTACTCTTGAAAAATTCAAATGAAGTAAAACAAGAAATCAATCTGGTTGACGCAAAAATGACAATCTGTTACACAGAATAATAGTGTTGCATTTCTTTCCAGTGGGTCTGAATCAACACTGATTTACAGAAATCTTGGTAAGAATTTAGTCTTAGGTGCTGGATTATTTTATTAGTTGTATTTGCTTTGAACAAGCTGTCAGTAACTACGAGTACTCTCAGATCTGTGCTTAGTGCCTCAGTTGTTAGGATATATACAGGTAAACGGCCACTTTCCACTCCGTACATTTGTTAGATGTATTTCTATTAGCTATGATTCAATTGTTTTTTGGTTTAATATGTTCTCCTATATATTTGTATTAGTCCTGTAATGTTATGTTGTCATTTTAATGTTATATTTAACATTGCCATTAAAGCGGGAGGTTCGGCATGCCACAAAGCCAGATTCAACCCACCATTTTTTTCTTAAAAAATGTCCTGTTCCAAGTCAGGAATATGGCCATTGTTATAAACTCATCATAGATGCCAGGACTAAATATTATAGTTACCTTCAGTTTTAGTTTGTTACCCTGATTTAGTTTTTTGTCCATCGATTTACGAGTTTTGAACAGCGGAGTACTACTGTTGCCTTTATGTATTCATCTAATGAGTTAAGCCTTTTTCAACTGATTTATATTGTTCGTTCTTATGTTGTTCTGTTACACCACTGTCCAAGGTAAGGTGGGGGCGGCGATGGGGGATCCGGTTAACATGTGTAACCCTAATCTAGATTATCCCAGACGCTCCATATGCATAGTTAATATTTGCTCTAAGAACGATAACTCTGGTGCTTCAAGACTAGTGTAACCCCGTCACATTCTTTACACAACTGTATGTGCCTGTCCCAAGTCAGTATCCTGTAATTCAATGGTTGTTGTCGTTTGTTGATGTTTTACATATTTGTTTTTTGTTCTTTTTTAGTTAGTTTTCTCGTTGGAATTGTTTTGCTTTTGTCATCTCGGAGCCTTTTATTGCGGACATTTTAAAGCCTCCCAAACGAATAGCAGTCTAATAATGATTAGAAAATAAGTTTGATCTAATGAGGTAAAATAATTGAACGTGGCTACGTACTTATACATTCATCCCAAATGAATGGAGACCTGTAATTTAAACTGGTATTTTAAAAAAAATTTCGAACTGTAAACATGGTAAAGCCAGTACTAAGCCGGAGTTACTGGAAACAAGTGATGACAGGAAAATGAGGGACTAATTCTATGTTTTTTCATTTATGCCCTCTGGGGAAACTGTCCGTAACTTTCTTATCCAAAATCTTTCCCGAGCGACTCTGTCGACCTTCGACCAACCCTCGTTGTGGTCTATGATTGTGATGGTAAGGTTTTTGAGATCAGCTTGTGTGTGACTGCTATTCGTTTGGGAGGCTTAAATATGAAGTTTCTTTTGCAATTGCCCTAACGTTGTCAAATTTGAAATATTATACCAACTTGGATCGGTTAAGAAATTTTTGATTTTTTTTTTGTTTGTTTCAGGACTGCCCTCAATGCAGTTTTAACATCTAAACTGTTGTGCCAGTTCACATCGAAAATAATTATTTTCTTTTGGCATATCTTTGTAATCTTTGCGCCGTGTTTGGAAATTTTAAAATTGTATCAGCGTCTGTGGGTGTTCGATTAAATTGTATAAATTCAAGATTTAGAAAAAGTTTCTCAGTTTGAATATATTGACATGATTCATTTGACATCGTGCTATTATTGAAGAAGGATATCTGTTATCCGAAATATCTAATATTTGTTCATTTTATAGTTATTTAATGGTGATGTTGTACCCTTTTTGACTTGTTATTATGCCCCACCTACGATAGAAGAGGGGCATTATGTTTTCTGGTCTGTGGCTCCGTTCGTCCGTGCGTCCGCTCGTCCGTCTGTGCGTCCGTCCGTTCAGGTTAAAGTTTTTGGTCAAGGTAGTTTTTGATGAAGCTGAAGTCCAATCAACTTGAAACTTAGTAGACTTGTTGCTTATAATATGATCTTTCTAATTTTAAAACCAAATTAGACTTTTGACCCCAATTTCACGGTCCACTGAACATAGAAAATGAAAGCGGGAGTTTCAGGTTAACGTTTTTGGTCAAGGTAGTTTTTGGTGAAGCTGAAGTCCAATCAACTTGAAACTTAGTAAACTAGTTGCTTATGATATAATCTTTTAATTTGAAGCCAAATTAGACTTTTGACCCCAATTTCACGGTCCACTAAACATAGAAAATGAAAGTGGGAGTTTCAGGTTAAAGTTTTTGGTCAAAGTAGTTTTTGATAAAATTGAAGTCCAATCAACTTGAAACTTAGTACATATCTTCCTATAGTATAATCTTTCTAATTTTAATACAAAATTAGATTATTACCCAATTTTCACGGTCAATGGAACATGGAAAAGGATAGTGCGAGTGGGGCATCCGTGTACTTTGGACACATTCTTGTATATTATATTTTGTAGTGTACAAAATCATATTACATGATCCATCACCCTGTAAGATTGATCGTTGACTATTTTTTCAGTCATTTTTATATATATATATATATATATATATATTTAATAAAATTATGATAAAACGTAATGTGTTAATATTTAATTAATTACTTAAGCTTATAACTATTTTTGATCTGAGCGTCACTGATGAGCATTATCTAGACGAAACGCGCCTCTGACGTATTTAATCATAAGCCTGATACCTTTGATAGCTATTTAGTAAAGAAATTGTAATTTTGATAAAGGGAAACAAGTTTGAAACTGACATAAATCCCTTTCCACATTGCGGGAGCGAGTGCTGCCTTGTAGCGGACATAAACCTGCACTTTTTTTCGAAATCTACAACGGTGTCTTTTACGTGCAAGAGATATGTCTCTCTCTTAACACGGGGCTAGCCATTTATCGTCCCCTTTCGATGGACTATCATCGTGTCCTCAAGACCATACTCTCAAATGGTGTAAAGAGAGAGCCGAAAATTCAATCCCTGAAATGTACATCCCGGACCGGGTATCGAACCAGGAACCTTTGCGATAGTAGTCAGATGCACTAACCACTACACCACGGCTCTTTTAACGGTAATTAGGTTATAATTGATAATTTTTGCAAGATAATGTGTAATTTAATCAATTGCATTCATATATAATTTACCCCAAATGTGAAATATATTATACTTATAGTGACTTGGAATAAGTGTAAGCTATTGTGTTTTGCTGTGTTTTATCTTGTTGTAACGTTTTTTTCAATTTAAGGATGTACTTTGGTGATCTAAGGTAAAATTAAATAAATCAAGAATTCAAAGTTGATACTTTCAAGGGCACTAGCTACGAGATATATAAAAAAATCCAAAGTATGATTTTTTTGTTCAAATCATCAACGAAATTGAAATAGTGAAGTAATAATTAGAAAGAGATAGAATAACGCATGCATTGTACGTGTACGGTATTTAAAGGAAAAGAATGTCAACATTGAAAGGGAAACTAGGTAAATAATTTGATTAACTGATTCGATCCACAGAAAATCATTCTTATGAAGATAAAAACGACGATAAACATAATTTGTAATCTACAATACAAAATTTAACAGACCTATAAAAATCCAATTGCACGAGTTGCTTAATCCATTTATAAATGTGTATTTGTTTATATCGCTTATATGGTCATAGAAGGTCAACTCGATAGTTAATTAGATGGCGTATTGGCTAAAATTCACACGAAACGAAGCTACATCTTATTGAGACCATGTTCTATAAATTGTTTATTTTATACTTTTCATATAGTTTGGAAAAAGTGTTTTACATTTATATAAATAAAATATGAGAATTTGAGTCAAATCGGTGAACATGAATTTAACCATGTATCATATGGGAAACGACCAAGGAGTCACTTGTTCAAAAATCTCATCTAAGTACATCCTTAATAGTCCAGTCAAACTAAGATTTAACCTCAAACTAATTGCAACAGAAAATGTTTAAGTTCTAATCTATAGCAGTATGCCCTTTATATACACAGAAAAAAAGTCCCAGAAAATCTAACTTGAGGAAAACTCAAAATCAGCATTTTAAATTTCCTATGGAAATTAACATTGGAAGGGGAGATAACTCTTGCAAAAATGAGTCTTTTTGGTCAGTTTTTGGTTGTTTTTCTTGAAATTTATGTAAAGTATGATACTTTGATGGGGTTATAAGTTTGTATTTGAGTAAATTGTATAATATTCTGCTCATGAAATGTACAAAACCGAAGTGTTGTGGGTAGTTTTTTTTTTCGTGCATTTTTCATTAAAGAAATTGCAAATTTGAAGCTTTGTAACTATTTTGAAAAAATAATGTGAAAATTTGGTATTGTTTGTATTTGTATATTATGTGTTTCAGAAAATTACTTATGTTAAGAAACTTTAAAACACAAAAAGAAGAATATATGCTTAATTATTTTTAATAAATTTGAGATTCTTTACCTTGACATGTTGAAAAATTGAATAAATGGTCAACCTGTAAATTACGAAATCTAGATTATAGCTTGATAAAATATATGAAAACATCTTTAGAGTTGTTTGTTATACTCTAAAGACCGCTGAAAAATCAAGAATCAATACATTCTGAGGAATAGAAGCGGTCAAATTATAATTTTGTATCAATTTTTATTCATATTTCTGCCTTTTTTGCAAGAGTTATCTCCCTTTCCAATGCAAATCTCCATAGGAATTTTAAATGGTGATTTTTTTAATCTTCCTCAATTTAGATTTTATGGGACTTTTTTCCATGTATATTTGAGGGTATAATGCTAACGATTAAAACTTTAAAATCTTCTGTTGCAATTACTTTCAGGTTAGGGTCAAATATATGTTAGATTGACTGGACTATAAAGGATAATCTTGTTGTAGCTTCAATGAACAGGGGTTTTCTTTGTTGGTTTTTAAGCTATTTTCATTGATATTGCATAGTGTGTCTTTCTTTCTTGAAATGTTACTCTATTGTTTCAGCTACGGGTGAATGGTTGTACCTATTAACGCGTTTACACTTATTGCATATGTTTGCTTCTGGTCTAAGTCAGGAACCTCACCAACAAATTTGCAGAAATGAAACTTTTGGTGAAAGGAAAATATATGTTGACCGTTTTGATTCAAAATTCACTTGTCTATGAGTTGGCGTTAAAAAATCAGGATTAATGCGCTACATAGTAATCTAATTTAAGATTTCCAGAAAACCGGGAGTTATTTTGATAGTACCTGTGTTTTCAAGATCAGAAATTTCATATAAAACATTGGTTGAAAATTGGCATGTAGAAATGTGATACATGTACAATTCAGGATATACCTGTTTTCCTTGTAGTTAAATTTAAGGTAAAATATTTAGACAGCTGTGAAAATTGCAAGATTTGGTTGAACAGATAGGGATTTTAATTGGTGGTCTGACACCTTTATTTTCGTTTTCCTCCCAAAATAACCATAACTGAATGATCATAAGAATAGAATGACAAATACGAGTATACCTATATAGAACACAGAGGCATGATGATTAATAATTCATTGTAGAAGGAAGAGAAGCGACACACAAAATGAGGTCTTCTCGTTTATTAGTATAGATACTCTAACTTTTATTTTACAGGTCTTTGTATCTTCCCATCCCTGTTTCACTTGAATTATTTTCAGCTTATTCGAATATGTGCATGTTTTCTGGCACGTTTGAAATAAATGCAATTCATCTAATGTTTGAATAGATATAGGAAGATGTGGTGTGAGTGCCAATGAGACAACTCTCATCCAAATAACAATTTTTAAAAAGTAAACCATTATAGGTCAATGTACGGCCTTCAACACGAAGCCTTGACCCACACCGAACAACAAGAATGTATATTTACACAATCATGTAATTATTTAGCATGTTTTAAAAACAGGTCAATGTACGGCCTTCAACACGGAGCCTGGAGGCCGTACATTGACCTATCATGGTTTACTTGGCTCACACCGAACAACAAGAATGTATATTTACATATTTAGCATGTTTTAAAACAGGAAAACATGTTTATAAGTGCAACACTTGGTATTTTTGGACAAGAAATCAATTTTTTCTTACCCTTGAAAAATTCAAATGAAGTAAAACAAGAAATCAATCTGGTTGACGCAAAAATGACAATCTGTTACACAGAATAATAGTGTTGCATTTCTTTCCAGTGGGTCTCAATCAACACTGATTTACAGAAATCTTGGTAAGAATTTAGTCTTAGATGCTGGATTATTTTATTAGTTGTATTTGGCTTTGAACAAGCTGTCAGTAACTACGAGTACTCTCAGATCTGTGCTTAATGTCTCAGTTGTTAGGATATATACAGGTAAACGGCCACTTCCACTCCGTACATTTGTTAGATGTATTTCTATTAGCTATGATTCATGTGTTTTTTTGTTTATATGTTCTCCTATTTATTTGTATTAGTCCTGTAATGTTATGTTGTCATTTTAATGTTATATTTAACATTGCCATTAAAGCGGGAGGTTTGGCATGCCACAAAACCAGATTCAACCCACCATTTTAAGAAAAAAATGTCCTGTTTCCAAGTCAGGAATATGGCCATTGTTATAACTCATCATAGATACCAGGACTAAATATTACAGTTACCTCAGTTTTAGTTTGTTACCCCGATTTAGTTTTTTGTCCATCGATTTACGAGTTTTGAACAGCGGAGTACTACTGTTGCCTTTATGTATTCATCTAATGAGTTAAGCCTTTTTCAACTGATTTGTATTGTTCGTTCTTATGTTGTACTGTTACACCACTGTCCAAGGTAAGGTGGGGGCGGCGGTGGGGGATCCGGTAAACATGTGTAACCTAATCTAGATTATCCCAGACGTTCCATATGCATAGTTAATATTTGCTCTAAGAACGATAACTCTGGTGCATCGAGACTAGTGTAACCCCGTCACATTCTTTATACAACTGTATGTGTCTGTCCCAAGTCAGTATCCAGTAATTCAATGGTTGTTGTCGTTTGTTGATGTTTTACATATTTGTTCTTTTTTAGTTAGTTTTCTCGTTGGAATTGTTTTGCTTTTGTCATCTCGGAGACTTTTATAGCGGACATTTTTAAGTCCCAAACGAATAGCAGTCTAATAATGATTAGAAAAATAAGTTTGATCTAATGAGGTAAAATAGTTGAACGTGGCTACTTACTTATACATTCATCCCAAATGAATGGAGACCTGTAATTTGAACTGGTATTTAAAAAAAAATTTCGAACTGTAAACATGGTAAAGCCAGTACTAAGCCGGAGTTACTGGAAACAAGTGGTGACAGGAAAATGAGGGACTCATTCTATGTTTTTTCATTTATGCCCTCTGGGGAAACTGTCCGTAACTTTCTTATCCAAAATCTTTCCCGACCTTCGACCAACCCCTCGTTGTGGTCTATAATTGTGATGGTAAGGTTTTTGAGATCAGCTTGTGTGTGACTGCTATTCGTTTGGGAGGCTTAAATATGAAGTTTCTTTTGCAATTGCCCTAACGTTGTCAAATTTGAAATATTATACCAACTTGGATCGGTTAAGAAATTTTTGATTTTTTTTTTAGGACTGCCCTCAATGCAGTTTTAACATCTAAACTGTTGTGCCAGTTCACATCGAAGATAATTATTTTCATTTGGCATATCTTTGTAATCTTTTGCGCCGTGTTTGGAAATTTTAAAATTGTATCAGCGTCTGTGGTGTTCGATTAAATTGTATAAATTCAAGATTTAGAAAAAGTTTCTCAGTTTGAATATATTGACATGATTCATTGACATCGTGCTATTATTGAAGAAGGATATCTGTAATCCGAAATATCTAATATTTGTTCATTTTATAGTTATTTAATGGTGATGTTGTACCCTTTTTGACTTGTTATTATGCCCCACCTACGATAGTAGAGGGGCATTATGTTTTCTGGTCTGTGGCTCCGTTCATCCGTGCGTCCGCTCGTCCGTCTGTGCGTCCTTCCGTTCAGGTTAAAGTTTTTGGTCAAGGTAGTTTTTGATGAAGCTGAAGTCCAATCAACTTGAAACTTAGTAGACTTGTTGCTTATGATATGATCTTTCTAATTTTAGAGCCAAATGAGACTTTTGACCCCAATTTCACGGTCCAGTGAACATAGAAAATGAAAGTGGGAGTTTCAGGTTAAAGTTTTTGGTCAAGGTAGTTTTTGGTAAAGCTGAAGTCCAATCAACTTGAAATTTAGTAAACTAGTTGCTTATGATATAATCTTTTTAATTTTGAAGCCAAATTAGACTTTTGACCCCAATTTCTCGGTCCACTAAACATAGAAAATAAAAGTGGGAGTTTCAGGTTAAAGTTTTTGGTCAAGGTAGTTTTTGATAAAATTGAAGTCCAATCAACTTGAAACTTAGAAAAATCTTTCTAATTTTAATACCAAATTAGATTATTACCCAATTTCACGGTCCATGGAACATGGAAAAGGATAGTGCGAGTGGGGCATCCGTGTACTTTGGACACATTCTTGTATATTATATTTTGTAGTGTACAGAATCATATTACATGATCCATCGCCCTGTAAGATTGATCGTTGACTATTTATTCAGTCATTATATATATATATATATATATATATATTTTTAATAAAATTATGATAAAACGTAATGTGTTATTTAATCAATTACTTAAGCTTTATAATTGGTTTTGATCTGAGCGTCACTGATGAATATTATGTAGACAAAACGCGCATATGACGTATTTAATCATAATCCTGATACCTTTGATAGCTATTTAGTAAAGAAATTGTAATTTTGATAAATTACATTTCAGAAACTTAGTAACGGTAATTAGTTTAATCATATTTATTTATAGTGGATTGGGAAACAAGTTTTGAAAACTGACATAAATCCTTTCCACTTTGCGGGAGCGAGTGCTGCCTTGTAGCGACATAAACCTGCACTTTTTCGAAATCTACAACGGTGTCTTTTACGTGCAAGAGATTGGCTCTCTCTTAACACGGGCTAGCCATTTATCGTCCCCTTTCGATGGACTATCATCGTGTCCTCAAGACCATACTCGCAAATGGTGTTAAGGGAGAGCCGAAAATTCAATCTCTGAAATGTACATCCCGGACCGGGTATCGAACCAGGAACCTTTGCGATAGTAGTCAGATGCGCTAACCACTACATCACGGCTCTTTTAACGGTAATTAGGTAATAATTGATAATATTTGCAAGATAATGTGTAATTTAATTAATTGCATTCATATATAACTTACCCCAAATGTGTAATATATTATACTTATAGTGACTTGGGAAAAAGTGTAAGCTATTGTGTTTTCTGTGTTTTATCTTGTTGTAACGCTTTTTTCAATTAAGGATGTACTTTGGTGATCTAAGGTAAAATAAAATAAATAAATTTGTTGTTTTACTGTCTTCTGATTGGTTAAAATTATTAGTTTTATTTTCAATGTTGTCAATCTTGATGTCAACACGCCTACTCTGACGTTGTGTATTCATACGCCAACATGTATATACGTTGTTATTGTTAATATAAATAATATAAAAAGTTCTTTGAGCCTTATTTTTGATAGAAATTTATTTATAATGAATGGCAATAATTTATTTTGATTTTATTGAACCATAAAACTAATTTTTGACCCTTCAAATTTTACATAATCCGCTTCGCGGATTATTCAATGTGAAGAGTCAAAAATTAGTTTTATGGTTCAATAAATTCAAAATAGATAATAGCCATTCATTAAATAAATCAAGAATTCAAAGTTGACGCTTTCAAGGGCACTAGCTACGAGATATATAAAAAAAATTCTAAAGTATGATTTTTTTTGTTCAATCATCAATGAAAGTGAAATAGTGAAGTAATAATTAGAAAGAGATAGAATAACGCATGCATTGTACGTGTACGGGTATTTAAAGGAAAAGAATGTCAACATTGAAAGTGAAACTAGGTAAATAATTTGATTAACTGATTCGATCCACACAAAATCATTCTTATAACGATAAAAACGACGATAAACATAATTTGTAATCTACAATACAAAATTTAACAGACCTAAAAAATCCAATAGCACGAGTTACTTAATCCATTTATAAATGTGCATTTGTTTATATCGCTTATATGGTCATAGAAGGTCAACTCGATAGTTAATTAGATGGCGTATTGGCTAAAATTCACACGAAATGAAGCTACATCTTATTGAGACCATGTTCTATAAATTGTTTATTTTATACTTTTCATATTTTTGGAAAAAATGTTTTACATTTATATAAATAAAATATGAGAATTTGAGTCAAATCGGTGAACATGAATTTGACAGCTAGTGCCCCTTTAAGCTAGAAGGGCATTCGTTTTGTTAAGGATCAAAATAAGCAAAAAAATATTGAAAGATTAAGGAGCTCTTTTTCGAGGTAATAGATTTATAAGATATGGCGGCGAAAGGCTGACTCAGACTTTTACCTTATATTTGCATCGACATTATTTGAGTCTCAAAATTTTGTCAAATGACCTTTTTTGAGCTCTTAAGTCTTATGTTAAAAGATAAATAGGTGTTACGGAGCAAAATATTTAACCATGTATCATATGGGAAACCACCAAGGAGTCACTTATTCAAAAATCTCATCTAAGTACATCCTTAAAGGATAATCTTGTCGTAGCTTCAATGAACAGGGGTTTTCTTTGTTGGTTTTTAATGGTTGTACCTATTAACGCGTTTAAACTTATTGCATATGTTTGCTTCTGGTCTAAGTCAGGAACCTCATGTTCAGTGGTTGTCGTTTGTTGATGTGGTTAATAAGTGTTTCACGTTTCCGTTTTTTTTTTATCGTTTGTTTTCCGTTTTGAATTGTATTACATTAGACTTTTTTTGGCCCTTTATAGCTTTTTCCGTGTTGAAAACCGTATTTTGACCTATACTAGTAATTGGTTTACTTTTACAAAATGTGACATGGATGGACGTAGTCGCATTGGCACTCAGACCAATCTTCTTATATCTATCTATATATCTTTACTTTGTATATTCTAATCAATTTGGTTCTCTAAATAAAGGCAACAGTAGTATACCGCTGTTCAAAACTCATAGATCCATGGACAAAAAACTAAATCGGGGTAAGAAACTTAAACTGAAGGAAACGATTAAATAACAATAATATAACAATGGCCATATTCCTGACTTGGTAGGGGGACATTTTTAAAGGAAAAAATTGTGGGTTGAACCTGGTTTTGTGGCATGCCAAACCTCCCTCTTTTATGACCACAATTAGCTAACAAAAGGCAACAAGTTTAAAATTTTAATACGCGAGAAGTGCATTTTTCCACACAAGACTTACTACTGACGCCAAGATACAAAACTTTGAAAACCGAAACAAGTACAGAGTTGAACAGCATCGAGGACCAAAAAAATCAAAAAAGTTGTGCCAAAAACGGCCAGGGTTTTCTGTTAGGTACTAGAACATCCCCATTATTTAGAATAATTTATACTTTTGCAAACAGCAACTTTTAAAAAATGACTATACAAAAGATATATGATAAAACTGAAGTATTAACTACTTACAGGAAACAACCGAAATACATAACATAACCTGACAAAATGCATCACAAAAAATAGACACATCCAAATATGAAAGAGATTGAGAATCATTTTGTGACACTTATTTACATTAAAAAATGACAGACCCTTCATTTTGGAAAGGTCGTAGTGAGAAATTTTAATTTCGTCATGTAATACTGTATATAATAAATAATTAAAAAGAATAAGACTTATATAGATGTATGGAATAAACGTGGCCTTCACTTATAATGGTTCCAGTTCTTATCATTCAAGATGACGTAACAGTATTCAAATGTTTGAAGAACTTGTCTTTACCAGGTCATTGTAAAATCTGACAGCCGGACATGCTATTCGATTGCTCAACTGAGTCCCAATTTCACGAACAGAAATAAATATTTGCATACAAATATATATATACATCTTTTTACCTATTCTTTGCAATTGCCTTAAATATCCATAATGAATTATGAAATGTCCAGCTGAGAGAGGATGGCCCAATTTTTGTATACAAAATAACAGAAAACTCAATAAAATAAGACGGAGCTGAATTTCCGGATTTTTAAATAAAGGGTTCCGGAATATTTTCCCCCACAAAGCAAAGTTGTGAAATTTAAAATTCTGAAACAAAAACAATATTTCAGCGAAGAAGGCCTAATTTACAACTTTTGTAAAAATAAGCTGATGTTTTTCGTGTCAACCCCCTAAAAGACCTACTACATGTGTCTCGTGTTAACCCCTACATGTCATATGATATGTGCTTCGAATCAACCCTTGTGTTTATCCCTACATGTCCCATATATTATGTTTTTGTTTACCCCTACATGCCTTAAAACACATGTTTCATGGTGTCAACACCCTACATGCTACATAACCCCTACATAACTTATAACGTTTGCTTTGTATCAACCCCAATATTATCTATAACATGTGTTATGTGTTTACCGCTACACGACCTATACGAAAATAAGTTTTTGAATATATTTTTTTGTACGTTATTACTTTTTTTCTAAGCAATTTCACCCATGATGCATTACTCTGTAATGACAACAAAGCTTATGAAAACAAACATTTGATGCTTGTTTTTTATGATGTATCACTTGTGAAAACAATCACCGCAGCATATATCTATTAACGATATAAACTAAAATTTTAACGCTTGAAACAATCTTTAGTTTGCATAAATCAATGTTTAAAAATATAAAGCTTCTTGCAGTGAAATGAAGATCCAAGTTGTAGCTGCATTGCTCTGCTTAATAGTTGTTCTATATTCGGAAGGTAAGTCTTTAATTTGAATCATGGATTACAAATATATTATTTTAGTTCCCTTACGGTTCATGTGGACCATTTGGACGAGCATGCCCTAGATGAATAAAATTCAATTACATTGTATATTTTAGAAAAAAATCAATCTTAATTGAGTTTAGCAGTTCACATTTTCCGTTCCTGCAGAAGATGATAAAATTAACAAACAGTTGAGTTTTACTTGATATTGTCAGGTATCTATTGTCCATCTATTGTCCATGTCAATTAATACAGTAAGCTTCAATTACCAACTGTTGGCATGTTCTCAACCTCTTTCACAAGTAAGTTTATTTTAGCTCCGATGGAGAAATGTAAAAAGTTCACTGTAAAATCCTGTTAAGTTTAATTATGATTAGAACAGAAAGTAGAGATAAAGATAACGTATATATTTATATTCAGTCTGCTGGATATATTGTTAAGGCAACTGTTTTAAGATATAATACTGTGTGTTGCCATATAAGCACATTTATTTTGGTTTCATTGACATATAACGCTTACTAGCATTTCATTTAAATGATATTGATGTAAGATATGCAATCTAAGAATTGTTAAATGTTTTTATTAAACTAATTTGTTTTATTTTTTTTAAAAAGAGACTCAGACTTGATTCAACCCAAATTAAACTCATGATGGAACATAATTAGCAATACACAGTTAGGAGTTAAGTTTCGCATTTTGGCTCCGGTGAATTTTTCAAATAGGAAAGTTATTGAGTATTAAAATTCATTTTTAGACAGCTGAGTTAATTTAGCCTTCAAAGCTGGTTTCAGTGGCGGATCCAGAACCTTTCCTAAGGGGGGGGGGGGGGGGGGGGGGTGCGCTGACTGACCTAAGGGGGGGGGGCCGCTCCAGTCATGCTTCAATGATTCCCTATATAATCAACCAAATTTTTCCCACGAAAGGGGGGCCCGGGCCCCCCAGGGCCCCCTGGATCCGCCTATGGGTTTATAAGAGCATCAAGATTATTTTTTATATGTTTTATGGGCTATTTTCTGTTTGAAAATCCGTATTGTCATAGCTTGACCGGCCATCGGTCCAGAAATTAATGTAATGTTTACAAACACTTTTTTTCCACACGAATTTTTTGACGCAATTTTACCAAAAATGAGATGAAAGACATATGATTTTCATTGGATTTGCTGAATGGTGTATGTAAACAGTTTAAGAAAAGGTATTACCTCAAGTGATTGAAATTCTACTTTTAGTCAAATTTTGGGAAATTATGTGTGATCTCCCCCCCCCCCCCCCTTTTGCAATATTTGATAACAAATAAATGCAGACTGTTGCCATGGATACACCCAAAAGAAATTATATTTTACCATTTTATATACTGGATTTAAATCTATGGAAGATTCTGATTACATACATATGCACATATATGACAAAAACAGTAAGCTTAATATTGGAAGACAACAATGAAAAGGGGATGGTAAAATTTATAAGGGAAAATTTTAATATTTTTTTTATCTGTTTATTGCTACCTTATGGCATACTTACTAAACTCAGAATCTTATGATTTTAGACTTTTCATGCTACAAATCTATTGATATTTAGATTTGAAATCAACTTCTGAGGAAATAAAGTGTTTATAAAGAATGACAATACATGTCATTTTTATTGTTTATAGTCCTTAGCAAACAAAATTAGACATTTTGACACACGGCTTGTATTTGTGCTCTATCGGCTTAACCCTGGCTTCTGATGGATTGTCTTGTATGTAGTAGCGTAAATATTGAACGCGTCGGGTTTTTTTTCTTGCGAATATATCAAGTTATTGTTTTAACAAGATTTCATGTTACATTTTGGCATATATTAAATGTATAGTTAAATAAGATGTAAGAAATTGTTTCCTTATCACCAAATTGTTTAATCAAGTATTTGGTACGCAATAAGCATAAAGATTAATATTTTGTACAATTTTGCATCATCAGAGATTTTATTAAGATTTTCAACATAAAAAACTGACAAAAGAGGTCCAGTTTTTAAAACTTTGCCAAAAATTGAGGTAGAGACAAGATTTTACACTTTGACTTGGCACCTTTCTTTAAAATCAGTTTTTGTCGCGTTTCAGTGTCAACTGCTAACCTTCATAAAATATTCATTACTCAACCAATTTTCAAAAAATTAAAAGGCCATATTACTTGTTTTAGCTAGCAGGACACCGAAAATAAGTTTAGTGGGAGAATTTGAAAAAATATTTACTATTAAGGTAGCAATACACAGTTAGGAGTTAAATTTCGCATTTTGGCCCCGGTGGATTTTTCAAATAGGAAAGTTATTGAGTACTAAAATTCATTTTTAGACAGATGAGTGCTAATTAAGCCTTCAAAGCTGGTTTATAAGAGCATCAAGATTATTTTTTACATGTGTTATGGGCTATTTTCTGTTTGACAATCCGTATTTTCATTACTAGACAGGCCATCGGTCCAGAAATTAATGTAATGTTTACAAACACTTTTTTCTACACGAAGTTTTTGACGCAATTTTACAAAAAAAAAGAGATGACAGACATATGATTTTCATTTGATTTGCTGAATGGTATATGTCCCCCCCTCTTTTTTGCAATATTTCACAACAAATAAATGCAAATTAGTGCCATGGATACACCTAAAAGAAATTATATTTTACCATTTTATATACTGGATATAAAATTGATGGAAGATTCTGATTACATACATATGCACATATATGACACAAACAGTAAGCTTAATATTGCAAGAAAGCAATGAAAAGGGGATGGTAAAATTTATAAGGGCAAATTTTAATATTTTTTTCTTATCTATTTATTGCTACCTAAACAACAGAACAAAGTTGAGATTATTTATGACGAGACGGATATTAGATCATTCATGACAAAGATCATGTAGTTCATGGCAAGACCAAAAACAGAAATTTGATGAAAAGACAGATATTAGATTCAATTTAATGTCATTATCTTTCTGTAAATTGTCCTTTGTTTGTATGAAGCAAGAAAGCAAAAATGCGGTCACGTTTATTTAATTTAAACAAAGAACAGAAACATGTGTTTAACTAACAAGCATAATAAGTATTATTTTTCCTATTTTTATAGTTTTATCTTTTCCCTTGGTCTAGGGTTTTAAAACATTTTATTCATCACAAGCCCGAAACTTGAGGGAGAGAAGCTAGAGAAAATATCAATAACAACGTAAGATATAACTTTAAATTTGTCATTTGGTTTTTGTTATAGCTTTATCTTTTAAAGGGATATGATCTACAAAACGGTCGTCTAGCGTACAAAATTATATTAATTTTGACCGTACAATTCTGTATAGGTAAATCCTATGGCAAACGCATATGGAAAGGCAATTCAAGGTACAACTACAAATTTGGCGGTGAGAATTATGGGTACTATAACCAGGGAAAACAGTGCAGAAGGTGTAAAGGTAAACTTGTTATAGTTCTAAATTTATAATGATTTGATTTGTTACTAGTTTGAAGTTGAAAAATGAAGATTTAGTTAATGATTAAATTTCTAATTTACAATATCTTAACCATTTGAAAGAATCATTTGACAGACATTTACTAAAGTTTAGAATATTATTTTTACTTTAATATTGTAAATTTTACCTCAAATACATTCCAAAATTCTTCCTTTTGCATTGTTATATTTATGGTAAATACTTTATTTTAGAATATTGCATGAACATTGTTCGTCCGTCATTCTGGTCTCCAGTCATCCATCAGATATCTCCTTCGTCACACCTCTTTCTTTTTGCCTTTGCTGTTGATTCCTCAAGAAAAACTAAAAATTAAACTTTTTCATTGAATATTTCTCAAGCTATTTTCAACAGAATGAATTCACATTTGGTTAGCAGCTTGGAATTGAACACGTGGCGCTATTCAAACATGTCAAACATCAACTTCCTTTTTGCCGAGAATTTGAATACGAATGGGGTGTGATTAGCTCAAGAACGCGGGCATTCTGTCGTTTTTACTGTACGAATAACAGTGTGATGAGCATCTGAGTTGGAGAAACGATCTATTTTCAAAACATGTATTATATATATGTACATTTAAAGTTATATGTATACCTATTAAACTCTGTGTTATATAGTTTCTTGTGGAGATTTGTCTCATTATCAATTATACCACCTTTCCTTTTTTATGTTTGTGGTATGTCTATAACATGGTTTATGTGCTCTGTTTAGTTTATATGCTTTAATATCATAAGTGATTAACTAATTAAACTGTTTGCATACTGCCATTGTTTCTGGTATGGCATCATAGGAAACTTGGTCAACATATCATATAAAATATTTTCTTTATAGGCCCTTGTAAAACTCTTCCAACCACATGTCCAGCGGGTTACACAAAACTGACCAATCAAAGGATAAGTCCAAATTGTTACCTTTTTGGAGGCAGCAATAGAGAAAATAGAACAGATTGGCATGTAGCAAATGTGAGTTCATCGTATAACATACTAGTATTTTTAAGACAAAAGAAACTGTTAGTTAAAATTTACCTTTTAAATATCAGATGAACTAACATGATATGTCTCCTGAACGGAAGTACTTAACGTTTCAAATCCGTTAGACAAGATTTTGCCTGTTTGCTGAAATTCTAAAACTTTAAACATGCTGAATCAATTTTAAAAAATATTGTCATATGCAGTATAAGTTATTCGGTAGATCAGCTGTAAAATTAAATTTTATGTTGCAATTTGGTTTGGTTTGCCTATTTTCGTATTTTGATTAAAAGTAAAAAGAGTTTTTTTTTTCACTGTATGACAGGCGGATACCTGTGTACAAGGATATTGACAAATCGATTTTAGACTTATCCTTTTCACTACAATTTTAAATAGAATTTTTCATCTCTCAAGAATTATAAAAAGGCCATATTTTAGAATGGAAAAAAGGTATATATTTAAACAAAAACAAAAAATAAACAAAAAAACAAAAAAAAACCAAACAAGAACGAGTCTTCTTAAGTCTAAAACATTTAAAAATGTGAAAAACCTTTTTTTCATTTTGTTTTTTTTCTTTCAAGGCGATATGCACCAGTACTCCGGGTGCTTACTTGTGGATTCCAGAAACAGAAGAAGAGGCTAAAGCAGTTTTAGTCAAATTTGATGCATTTGGTAAGCAGTTGTAAAATTTTCTTTCTCAAAGTCATTTTGTAGTAATTTTGATTACATTGGTTTGTATATTTATGTTGGTTATTGTGTTGTTAGATTGCTATTTCATTGACTTTTTACCACATTTTCTTTTATTAATATATTTGTAAGGGACCTTTTTTCAACATAAAAATAATGATATTTTTATCTAATATGCTTTATAACCAGTACAGTTGTTTATTATATTAATTTTTTAACATTTAGAAGGCGGTAAAAGTAAAATACGTAAAAGTCAGTGCAGCTCTTATCATATCGAAATATTAAGTAGCAATAATATAATATATAGGTTAATATCCGTCCGTCAGAAACTTTGATTTTTCGGATGCAAGATCAGATACTTGATATTAGGTTGCAACATTACTCAGATAAATGGTTACACATAATTATAGGAAGATCCCTATTGATCTGTTGTTTCCCTTTAAAGATGTTCTCTACTGTTTCAAAATAACAAGCTTTTTAAAAGACGTTCTATTTTCATTTGGTCTTTTGTCGTGAGTTGTCTCATTATAAATCATAACACATCTTCTTTTTGCATATGTTGTATTAATTTATAATATGTAAATAAAGGAATAAAAAAAAAGAAATGATAAAGTGTTCTTGTGGTCGTTTCCAAGATGAATCATTTCAAAATCATTTAGCAATAACATAAGATTTTCAAATATGGCCTTTTAAAGTAAATATATTTAAATTGTGGAAAGAAAAGTAGGATAAAGTGTGCAAAAATTTTAATTGCACTATATGAATAAAACCAGTTCATGCAATTTGTATATTCTCATACCAAACTAGAAATACCTACCAAAGACTTATAGTAGAAGCGTGTAGATTAGGTTAAAAAAAACCAACTGATAATAGATTTAAGAACTTTAAAGATATACAAAATATCTATATTTCAAACTACATTGAAAAATACCCGTTTTAAATCTGAAGGAGTGATGCGAATAAAGATCACTTTGTTACGATAAATGAGTACCCTTTTACTCCAAATAAATAACAATAAGTAATGCTGTCAATTAAATTTTTAACTTTTGTAGGAAAGTTACAGGGTTTTGACATTTTCACAGGAGCAAACAATTTAGCTGACAGAAACAGATATGTTTATGCAGGAACAAATGGCATATTTGACCCGAATAATCTACCATTTGGTATACGTATGTTTATTGATCATTTTACAGTTTTAAAATTTTCATTAACACACTAACATATTTTTAGTTTTAAAAAAACCTATCTGGGAAAATCGTTAAATGTTAAATAAAATACATGCATTGACATTTACAGATTTTTATTCAATATCCAAAATTATTCTATATACCAGTGTATGTAAAGTGCAGACCCTAAAATACCATTTTCACTGTATATGCCATGCATTTCTGATGCAGAATGGTAAATAAACAGACGAAAAAATATGATATTTGAAGAAAATGAAGAAAAATAGTTCACATGTAAATGTTCAGTAATAAATAATACAAGTTAGACTAAGTAAGAGATGGGAACGGGTTTTTATCGCGCCGAGAGCCATCCATACGTGAAATATATACCGAAATAGGTGAATATTTAGGACGTTTTACCAACAAATCGTGAAGGTGATTAAAGAACTAGCAGGGAAGATGTAGTTGAAGAAAAATATTCATTTCAACACAATTATTAATGTTGTATAACGTAGAATAGCTTTTGTTATTTAGTTTGTCCATATTGTATTGAATTCCACTATGATACTATCTTTATGCGAATCATGTTTACTTTTGAATAATGATACTTTACTTTCATTTTCACTGTAGATCGATTCATTAGTATTGTATATGCGTTGCATTTTCACTGTATGAATTTTAGTCATTTTTATGCAATAAATTCCTAATTCAGCCGACTTACTCAAACAATGATTAAAGTAAGAAAAGGGTTTGATAGTACTGACTTTGAGATAAAAGTTTGAGTGAACAATCCATTAAATTCAATAGAATTAATATTTATTTGAAATATAATACATTGTAGTCATAATATAACAACATGGGGATCATTTAAGAGTTGAAAGTGTAACTGTTTTAGATTAAAGAAATATATTTTAAAAGGCATGCCAATTTGATAAAATTCATGTTTCTGCAGTAGTCATTATACGCATGTGCAAACAAATTTTATCATTGGATTTCGAGTATGGGTCTTTTTACAAAGCAGAAGAAGCATGTCATAGATTTTTTTTTATAATTCATCAGCATCTTTATTTAAAGTACAGTTATATTTATCCAATGCAATGACACTTCATCACTGAATACGTACATCTATCATGTCTATCGAAATAGAATGGGATAAAAAGGGATAAAAAACAACAATGCTTTTCTAATATTTTTTATATAAATCACTTCTTGATCAATTTCAACGAGGTTTTGACGTAAGATTTTTGATTTTGGGTCCGGTTTTAAATTGGCCCACAGGGTCCAAAATAAAACTTGAGGTTCTTTGGTAGGCTGAATCGATATATGATTGTGTTTATTATTTTTTGGTCCATTGAACAAGTTTGTGGGGTCCTTACTGTCAAGAAATAAATTCTTTTGAATTTCAATAACAATTGAATAATTGGGGTACTCTGGCATGCTGAAACTCACCGTGTTTTTATTTTTTTAATTTTGGTATTTTCGGCCAAGTTATCGAAATGGTCCACATTGAGGTCCAAAGGGTCCGATATTCAACATTTTCTTTATTTCATCAAAAACGATGTCTTGCTTAAATGTTGTGTACATACTTACCCCAAACTGTTCAGGGTTGACCTCTGCGGTAGTATCAAGGGTGCTCTACAACACGTACATCATGCACCAATGCAACTTTATCAGTTTATATTTTTGACAGAAAAAGTTTGCCCTACACAACTTGACTTGCATTTCACGCTTTGATGACTTTGGGTAATTTATATGTCACATGTCGTTTCATTTTATACAGTAAAGAACATGCAAGCAATAATCGAGCTAAACCTATCTTTCCTTCAGAATAGGAATATTGAAGCATATGGGGTTCTACAATACGGGAGGCAAGTGAAGATGAACCACAGAACTAAAGTTAAGAAGGGGGGAGTCTTCATACCAATGCACTTATTGTCCTTTCAAGACAAAATGGGTAACTAGTTTGCACAGGCATAAGAAGATCCACACTAATGAGTTACACAAATGTGACCAGTGTGAATTAAGATTTTAAGACTTCTCAATGAGCATCAAAACTGATAGCATGGAGAAAGCCTGATTTGTACTCATTGTTCCAAACACTTCAAAAGCAGACCTGGGCAGTGGCGGATCCAGAACTTTTTGTAAGGCGGACCCAATGGATGACCTCTAAAAAAAACAGGGCGGGGGGGGGGGGGGGGGGGGGTCCAGTTACACCTCAGCGATTTCCGTCTATAACCAATAACCATCAAACCAAATTCCAGTCTTTCCTTTGTGGAAATGAACCTTGTAGTACAATTTTAGAGAGATCCATACACTTAAACACAAGATATTGTCTGGAAATTAGAAAAAAAATGCCATTTCTGTTGCCCTTTATTTCTGCATGTTTGGAACAATTATCCCCGAATTTAACCCTAGTCTTCCCTTTATTTGTGATATTGTTCCTTGAAAATGAAAACGAAAATATCTTAAAATTTAGTTTCAAATCATTTTTTTTGGTAATTTCAAAACGTAAACAAATAAAGTTTTCCC